>NW_027124091.1:0-1088 GCF_001457755.1 Trypanosoma equiperdum
ATAATAAGAGAGTGTTGTGAGTGTGTGTATACTATTA
Organism: Trypanosoma equiperdum; assembly: GCF_001457755.1. Lineage (NCBI taxonomy): Eukaryota > Euglenozoa > Kinetoplastea > Trypanosomatida > Trypanosomatidae > Trypanosoma > Trypanosoma equiperdum. The sequence continues at coordinate 38 of NW_027124091.1, forward strand.
TTATTATAAAAGTGGTGGAAATGATAAATCAACCAGAAAGAAAGAAGAAGCACTTAAATCAATTATAATTTTGCTATGGGAGTAAGGGAGTAGGAATAAAGTCGAGTATTACAAAGCGAAACGCAGCAACAGAAGAAAGGAGGAGATGGAATATGCGCAGTTTTATACACAAACAAACATATTGATATTATGTTACGCAAAGAGTGATGGGAAGACAGAATGTAGTGTAGAAGCAGACTGCAGTAACTACGTTTTAAACAGAAAAATTTAGAGAAGTAAAGAAAACACAGGATGAAACAGCTGAATACGCGAGAGGGAAAAACAAATCAAAAAATAATAGCGTATTACGAGCAGCCGGTTACGCAGCCTATTTCGCACAGCAATAGATAGCTGCTATTGTAGGGATGACTAAAACCAGAAAATTAGCATTAGTAGCTGATAAAAACAATTGTGATGAAGATTTTACGATTAATCATACCACCTTGAGTTGTAAGCGCACAAAAATAGTAAAATGATTAGTACATTTTAAACAAAATAGTAAAACTAGCTGCTGCGAACAACATAAAAATAAATAGACAGAAAATATTAGGACTAAAAAAAAGCATTTTCCCTTTAGTATTCAACGTTAGTTGCTACTGAAGTTAACTTCTAAAAGAATAACTGCAGCTGAATGATCAAATAAAAACTACACATAATGTGCATACAGCCTTCCACACATACATCATAAAAGTATAAAAGCATTACTTCTACGTGTAGAAAAGTATTCTTTAAATAACACCTTAGTGATATTAGCAACCTTTTCCATAAAATATATAGAATTTTCTTATAAACCTAACAAATTTAAAAGGCATACTGTGGTATGAAATTTGGTATCATGAGAACATTACTGTCACTGTTACTACTACATTTAGTGTGTTTAAGACCAATATCTATACAAGGTGAAACAGCAGCTATTTAAACGGAAAATTATACTAAGAAACCAAGAGTGTCTGTTGTTGTAGTCCAACCTCATACAACGAAAGGATGGTGTAGGCTCATATTGAGTGCCAAA
>NW_027124091.1:1098-1289 GCF_001457755.1 Trypanosoma equiperdum
TAGAGGTTTGTATAGCCATTTTAAAATACCTATATGGGTTATGGAATTTTTAGAAAGACAGAATTCAAGTTATGAGGATATTGTAATTCATTTGGACGGATCTGATGTTATTGTTTCTGACGGAGGTAAATATGAAACTGCTGTGGAATATTTTATGCAGAATACTGCGGAAAATGAAGAGAAGTTTAGTG
>NW_027124092.1:0-168 GCF_001457755.1 Trypanosoma equiperdum
AAGAAGCTTGAAAAATCTATTCACAGACGATGGCAACACAAATGCCTTCTGTAAACTTACGGGCGCTGACAGGGAGACAACAGAGAAGTTAGGGGGAGAAACAAAATTGGAAGAGTGGCGTGCAGCTCAAAAAAAGGCAAAAGAACTCAACATACGAACGAGTTCGGA
>NW_027124092.1:283-1651 GCF_001457755.1 Trypanosoma equiperdum
TGGAACGACAATAAAGCCGACGGTCGGGATATCAACAGGCGCACCAACATCAGACAACACATACTGCCGCACAACGTCCGCGGCAAAGTCAATAGCTGGTGATTTCTTGTGTCTTTGTGGAGACAGCACCGCCGGAACCAGGGAATGCTCACAGTATTACGCGCCCACGCGGACTGCCGGAAACGCAGCTATTGATACAGACTGTGAGGCACTGAAAACCTTATGCGGTGAAACAGACCTCCAACAGACAACATCAGAGGGCATAAGAGTGACAATCGCAGCATAAACAGAAGTACTGACAATAAAAAACAGTGCTTCACAAATCAAGGCTTTCCTCGGAGCATCAACAGCAGGCGATGGCACAGACTGCGACGGCCAAGCTACAAAAACATGCATCGTATATGATGAATACTTTTAAAAAAGCGGCGGCAAAAAATTATCTAGCCTACCATGGCTAGCTGCGCTCAACGAGGCAGCAAAACATCTGACGACAGCAGAGAATAAAGAGCAAGTGCTGCGTGCTACTGTAACGCAAATGGAAGCAAATGAAAAAACAGTTGAAGAGACCTACAAAAGAGCTGCCAACGGTCAACTCGTGGAAGTGCCGCCCAGTAAGATACAGACCAAGAATGCAGCCACACGCCAGGCCACCAACCTCGGGGTAGAGTGTATAAGCATAACGGAGAAATCAAAATGCAAGTATAACTGCAAATGGAAAGGGGAAGGGAAAACAGGGAAGTGCTAAGTAAACACAAAAAGAGTAGCTAAACAGACAAACCAGCAAGGAACAATAGGAGATGCAGGACAAAAAGCTAGGTGCACCGCAGCACAAACTCCTGAGGCATGAGCTGTAGTAAAAGGTGATATTTCGTCAGAAAAGAAAGCGGTTTATAAATGAATTGAAGGAAAGTGCAAAGATTTCAGTTTTCTCGCCCATAAGAAATTAGCTCTGATGGCTGTTGCTTTTGTTGTTTTTGTATAATTTTAAGAATATTAAGGTATTTTGGTCAATTTTATGAAATTTATTGGATTTGAGAAATTTTCTATTATCATCCAATTTTATAAAATTGAAAACATTTAATATGCTTTGACACTTTCTAATGTAAATATGAAAAGAAGTGAAAAATTTGTAAATATAAAAATTTTTGAAATTTTGGTATAAAAGTTTCTATGGTTGTAAAGTAGAAGAATAAACAGAGAATAAAAATTAGGTATACTACAGTTCATTTTCTAGATAGTAATTAGGGTTATTATATTAATAATTATAATGATAATGAAAATGAAAATAGTAATAATAATAATGATAGAAGAGTGTTATGAGAGTGTGTATACGAATATTATAATAAGAGCAGTAATAATAATAATAAT
>NW_027124093.1:0-2496 GCF_001457755.1 Trypanosoma equiperdum
CTCATGTTCCTTTAGACGATTGTCACGATCTTCAACGGATGCTTCAGATTCTTTCAACTGTTGGCGGAGAGTGTCTATTGCGGTGCTTAATCGACTGTTTTCACTGCGAAGCTGCTCGACATAGCCGTAAAGCTCAGTCTCGGTTGCCTTTGATGCGTCCCCAAGCTCTTCAAGTGCCATCTGCATTTCATCTACCAGACCGTCTGTTTTGCGAAGATCCTCTTTAGTTTTGAACAAGGTGGTCGTGAGTTCGGCACATTTCGTGTCAGAATCTTGAAGAAGCTGGTTGATTCTCTCCAATTCGAATTCGTGACTTTTTAAAAGGACATCCACCTCCTCTTCGTGCCGCTTTTGTTCTACCTCAAGCCGCTCCGTGTGTTTTTTTCGACATTCGGCCAAGAGGTTTTCTGTTGCCTCTTCGTTTTCCTCTATCATTTCTTGCATCCTCGTGTTCAGTTCCTTTAGTTGCTCCTCTAGCATCACCTCACTGTCATACAATACACGACGCTGCTGCTGCAGCTCTAAGTCAGCATCAGCAAGCGACTTCTGATAGGTAGATATTTCCTCCTGGAGTCGAGCGACAACTTCGTCATCCACAGAGTTCATTAGCTGACACTCCAAAATTGTGATCTTATTCTGCAGCTTCTGCAACTCGCTCTGCACCTGAAACTCGACCTGTAATGCCTCTTTCTTTTTGTTATAAGCCTCACGCACCTTGTCTTCGGAACCATCTGCATCATCAAGCTCGGTAATGGGTTTCACTGTGTTTATCTTAGCATGAGTCACGACCTTCATGGCACGGTCAGCGAATCGAAGCGATTGCACGCTGAGACGAGCATCGCGCACGCTGGGTCCAACGGTTACAACGATAGAAGACACGCTGTTTCCACCCAAGTATTCCTTCAACAACTTAGTGAGAGTACTATTACGGAACTCAGGAATGTTTTGACTTGATCCCTTACGCATGGTAACAGCCTCAATGCACGAACCCAATGAAAGTAGCGAAAGATTGATGTTCCGAGCCTCCTCAAAGGGAATGCCTGTCTCTGTTTGGGCAAGTTTAATACGCTCGCACCCAGCAAGGTCGGCCAGAAGAATCTTAGCCGTACGAGGCGCGATGTCTGTCGACTCGAAGGTAGTGTACAACTCTAGTTGAAACAGTGCGTGCGCACGAGAGGAGCGAGCGTGAATGGCGGTCGCAGCAAATGTTCGAAGTGCCTCCGCCCTTTGCAACAGTTCTTCAACATCCTTATACTGCCTCACAGGGATGGACTTAGCCCCAACAACATGAAAGGAATTGTCCAAATAGTCCTTCCGCACTGTCACTTGTTTGCGGTTGCTGAACAGATCAAACACGTCTTCCAGATACACTTCAAGCATAGACACGCACACACGGCATGTGATGCCCTTCTGCAAGCAAGCATCAGCCCGCTCAAAGATCATATTACACACTCGTGGCACAAGGCCCTGCTCCTCCGTCCCCAACGATTTTGGAGGGCCGAACATCGTGTACGTCTTGCCGCTTCCAGTTTGTCCGTAAACCATAATTGCGGCGTTGTAACCTGCTAGAGCGTTCTCAGCCAGTGGCCGGCCAATGGCATCGAAAACACTGCTCTGTGATGCGAAGCCCTCATCCGACGGGGAACCAGTGCTCGAAAAGCACCCGTCAAGCATGAAAGTGTAAACGCTCTTGGGGGACACAACAACCTCCACCTTGTTGTCACTCAGATGCACCGCCGAATGCTGATTATCCGCTGTTTCAGCTGGAGAGAAGGCACGCACTCGAGCATAGACGTTGACACGTCCGTTTCCGCCGGTTTTTGCCACTGCGGGCTTGTGCGCCCCGCGCTTTCCTTTGGGGCTGTCGCCGATTGCACTCCTGCTGCTAACCATGCTCATATCGTTGCCGCTGTCCACTTGACCGCCGCTGGTAGCTGTCCCGCTACGTTTATAGGCAATGGGTCGTGGTAAACCAGGTCCTTTCGCCCTCGGGGAGGCGCCATCCAAGCCTACGCTTCTCAATGCTCCGCTCCCTGTACCTGTACCCGTCAAGGTACGGCGCGCGCTCGAAGCACCACTCCGTGCCGATGTAGGGGTACGCATTGGTGTCGCGCTGCGCACTGGTGTTGACGTGGCAGATGTGCGTAGCTGAGGAGATCGACTGATGCTCGCCGTCGTGCGGCTTGAGTTGCATCGCTTGTACTCCATGATCCCTCAGAAAGCAAAAATTTATCGCTCTCTCCACTCACAGCGGCCAGATTTGGCAGGGAAACTTGTGGTCGGTAGGTAAAGACGGGGAAAACAGCACCCCGAAGTAAATTTCCAATGAGGTGTGTGAAGCCCTTTCTTTCGTGTTCTTCCGCTCCTTCTTCGCTACTCCACTCCCCTTGCCTTCGAACGATGTGGGGCGTGGACCTGCACAGCACGCCAACGAAGAATGGGCACTGCTCGGTAAATAAACTGCGCCACTTGACGGCTAGCTAAAAAAAAAAAAAA
>NW_027124093.1:2514-3124 GCF_001457755.1 Trypanosoma equiperdum
GAAAGGACACCTGAGAACGGACAGCAACTGTAGTCTCAGCAGACTGAGTCGGAGACCGGTACAAAAAGCAATCGCAGGGCTTTTGGGTGGTAGAAAGAGAGGGTCAAGACAAGTGACGACAGGGGGGGAGAGCGAAGAGCATCCCAAAGGGATATGAAGCACAAGCCGTCAGCCTGCTATTCTTTAATATATTTTGAAAGGCGAAACTATGAAACCACAAACAATGGATAAGTAATAGTGAGATAAACGGAAGGAAGGAAGGGGAAGGGTGTGAAGTTCTCCAAACACCACAAAGGGCACTCCTTCCACATCCACCACTTACCACCACGTAGTCGAGCGTGTGAGCATCATGAAATTAATTCTCCACCGACGGCCCCGATTCATGATAGCCGGTAGCATCCGAATAACTCTCGGCATTGTGCTCATTCACATCCCGTCGGCATGAACACGCAACGCGAGTACAAACTTCAAGCTTCTCCATTCTTTCTCCCCTAACCCCCTTCCTTACGGTCCTCATTCAGTATACTCGTTACATTCTCTGACTTCAGGTACTGCAAGGAGGAATGCATGCATACATACATGTACGTGTGTGTGTGTGTGTGTGTGTGTG
>NW_027124093.1:3134-6825 GCF_001457755.1 Trypanosoma equiperdum
GTAGCGAAAGAACAATTGGATGTGTAAGAACGTGCACAACACATTCGGACCCATCAGCAACAAGACCGAAGCCACCCACGCATCCACAACAGCGCTAAAGAAAGACAACAATATTGACAACAAAAAATAAATATAACGAATTATCTGCCCCACTCCTATAACCTATAGCCCTCTACCTTTTCTTCGCTCGCTTGTTTTCTCATCGCTCCATTCCTCTGCTTACATGTAGCGGCACCACCACGGTGCACGCAAAGTATGTACCGCGAGCTACATCCATCAGCTGGTTGCATTGGCACAATATCAGACGTCTATGCACACACACAAAAAAAATTGGAGGGAATGAAGGGGGTACCAAAAAAAAAAAAATAATAATAATAATATAACAATCAAATTCCCCCCGTCCTGCCATCCCCGAAGCGATTAAAGAAGTAATTTCGTGTTTGCACAGCCGTTTTCACTGCATCCGAGGCGCCTTGGGAACCAAACGTCTGGAGAAGCTTCGAAGCGACACGAGGGAGAGACTTGTTTATAACAATGGTTTGGTTATTAACGAGCACGCCCTCATTCACAGGATAATACAGCAGAAAAGAACGAACCTTCACCGTGGAGTCGGATGACATTATGTTTTTTTTTGTTCGCTCCAGCATCAACGCTTTGGCGGGAACCATGCCATCAATCTCCTTGAGATTAAGGAGCACGTTGGAATCTGTTATTTCGCTTACCTTCATTTGAATGGTTATACTATATATAAACCTAATCAAGGTCTTGACCTGCCTAAAAGTGTGTGGGTCATCGCTCGGTTCAAACTTATTTTCACCAGGCTGACAGCTACGCTGATAGTCAAGGCTTGCAACAAGTTCGGGTGTTATGCTGGAAATAGACACACCTGGTAACAAATTCATCGTTTTCACCAAAATAGAGACGTATTTCCGTTGCTCTTCATTAGAATAGACATCTACTCTTGGCACGTTGTTCTCCCCCAACTCATCTCTGAAGCTGGACAGGTTTATCAAGGTGTCGATAATTTTGAGACTATCTTCACTTAAGTTCGTAATCGGACTACAGACGAACCTAAAAAACACATCGCCCTTGTTAAGAACCTCGGAGGCTTCGCATCTCGACAGGAAATCCCACGTATCCGATACGATGTGCGAACGAACCTTGTTCTTTACGTTGACGGCGCGTCCCGTCAACGCCAATATCTGGTAATGCTCCGTTACTTCGGGTGACGGTTCATCCACACCGGACTCATCAGGAGGCGAAAAGGAGCCAGTGTGGCCAAGAGCCTCAAATCGGGGCGAGTTCCAGTTTCTCTCTAGGCCTGGATCGTCGTTAGCACGCACGTTAATGTCTTTGGCGTGGATAACGATGACATCTCTATTCTTAGACGCCTTCTCATTCGCCGCTCGGCAACGCCGGATTGTTGGTATAACCCGTGCCGCCCCCATCTTCAGGAGGGTAGAATTCATCAACCACGCCGCAAAAATCTCTTGGCGCGACATTTCTTCAAGCTCTGCTAGACGAGCAAGTCGCTCTGAAGTGTCCGGAGCTCTCTCTAAGTACTGCAACTGCTCCTTCGAAAGCCACACAGGTCCTCCGAGTCCCCCAGAGGGAGATAGGCACCTGCTGCCAAGGCCGTAACCGTTGCCGACGCGCTCCTCAACCGTAACAAGTGAATCTAACAGACCTATATGAAGAACGTCATCTACGAAGCTGTCAACGTCTCGCTCACTAACCTCATCCAGACCGTTCGTCACCAGGCTTCGACCAACATCATCCCGGGGAGTTAGATTTAAACTGCGCACAGTGTCTGCTAAGGTGGCGTTGAACTCACTAACAGTGTACATGGTCTGATCCATTGGAAAAGTACTGCTTCTGCGGGTTAGACTGAGCATACTGTCCGCATCCCCCCCGGGTCGGTGAACTTCAATATCGAGGGCGGGAAACGTTGAAAACGTAACATTGCGCTTCCGTTGGGGTTTAGAGTTCTCACTATTATCCACCACTGGCATCGCGTTCGCTCCGCAGCAGGATCCCATCAACCGTTAAGAAAAGGGGCAAGCACGCGAGCGGAGCCCTCAAAGACGCGCCTTATGTACACGACGATGTGAAGGGTGGAATACAACCTTAGAAGGGGGAAAGGCTTGTTTTTCCGTCCAAAGTGCCTACGGGGACGAAGGAATGAACTGAATAACCCCAGAAGACGGGCAGAGTCACCAGATCCCGAAGTCCGTGTAGAGGGATGCGACTCTCCAAATAAGTATTCCCTTACAACCATATGAGCAAGCGAAGTATGCGACACGTGTTCACAGAGGACACGTAGACACACATATATAAAGAGGTAGAAAGGAGCATGGGGAAAGCAACAAGTGAAAAAAAAAGTAGATAAAACAGCAATGCCAAATAATGTCAGAACCAACAAAATGGTAGGCAACCGGCGGACCACCAGCCCGCCAAGTAGAAACTCCCCTTGGGAAAGGTAGATGGAAACTTGATCGCGTCACCCCACCTCATATGTGGAACGACAAATACGGCACTGTGCCCGTCTGCTATAATGCATCGTAGCCTGCGGCAACACGTTAATAAGGCTGAAAAACATGAACTTTTGAAACTTCAGAAAACGGGGTGCAAGAGAGTCGAAGGAACGCAGGGTTTAAAGAGATATTTCACTCACAAAACCAAAAGATCTCTGTGAATGCCAAACGGCACATGGCGAATATCGTTACCACTCTCAACGAATACAATTCCCTCGTCCTGCGCATTCAACGACAGCACGTTACGCTGTATGCCTTCAACATGGTATATTCCCCAGGGAAGAATTACCTCACCGGCCACGCCATGCTTCAACCAATCAACACAGGTTGCACGCGCTTTGCGCGCAACTTTCATCTCACGACTTCGGCGCACCGCGGGATGGGAACCGATGCTAGTGATTGGTACGACAGACCCGCTGCCGCAAGCGCCATAGCTTCCACTATGATCATTGTTATCCCCTTCCAACATCAGGGCTTCAACTTCCTCCATGTCGATGTCGGCTTCGTTGCAAAGATTCTTCCCCATAAGGGCAGCCATTTTCGGGCGGAGGTAGCATTCCTGCAGACGAACTGTTTCCAACTCTCTGCTCAGAACATCGTAGTTGACAGCCAGCTCATCACAAATTGTACGAATAGTTTCGTCATTGTACAGTGTGTTTTTCTCAGCCTTCTCAAGCATGGCGGCACGTAACTCCTCACTCCGTGAAATTTGCATGTATTCGTCCATCTGCTGTATTCTTCCCTCCTTGTTATCGCAGATACCTTCCAATAGGATGACGACATTACTGTTCTTTTCCACGGATTCCCTCATGTAATCAAGAACGGCGTCATAAAATTTCACCGATGCCACGTGAAGGGTGGGTATGAAGGTTATGTAAGGCGTTGGCGGTAGCGCTGAGGTGGTATTGGCTGTGACCGGCCCTGTACGGGAAGCCCGAGACGCACCGGAAGGGTGAGCATGCGACGTTGGCAGTGCTGTCACACGCGACCAACGACTACCGGCAGGCAAGACATCATCTATTGGTAAAAGGAGAAATCTAGCCCTCTGAAACATGCCCACGATATATTAACCTACGCGTAGGTGACAGCCCCTATCGGAGGTAAACAACGCGTGAACCAGTGGGGTTGCACCACTTCACCACGCAAAAAAAAAAAAA
>NW_027124093.1:6837-18568 GCF_001457755.1 Trypanosoma equiperdum
TAACGGCCTTCCCCTACAAGTATGTGGCATGACCGACAAATTGAGCCACCGCAACCCGCCGACAAGCGACCATACGCAAAACGATGAGCAAGATGGGGGAGAGAAGGACACTGTAATATTGGCACAGAGGCGGCAAAACGAGAGGGAGGTTCTCCTTGCACGCATGCACATGCATTGCCTAGCAAGTATGCAGCCATTAGACGTAAACGAGTGGTATGCGCCTGTCGAAGGGCACAACGACATGACGCACGAATTCCATTAAGTGTGCGAGCACCGGGCAAGCAACCTTGGCAGGAGGTCCCTTTCAATTCGGACACGATACTCGGCTCGCAACCCCGTGAGCTGCCGAAGAGTTGCGTAGATTGACATGGCTTCGCCCCCAGAAGCACCGACCTCCCGCCGGAGGAGTTCATGTACGACTGCTCCAACCGCGGCGTTTGTCAGCAGTCTGCCTAGTGGATTGCACATTTGCAGCAGCACAATCAGTTCAGAATATGTGTACTGCGTGAGGGATGCAATCAGTTTTGCGGAAAGCAGATGCATGCAACGGTTCAGAGAAGGAAGAAAATTCAAAAGCTGCTCCACATCACCACAGAGATTTTCAACAGCACGGTGGAACACCGCCACGAACTGGAGCTGAGAAACTGGTGACACGTAGGCTGAAGCCGACTCGAGTAACGACAATGTCTGGTCCATCAACTCCCTAATCACATTGAGGAGGTCATTTCGACGCTGATGAGCAAAATGTCGCTCGCCAACACCGCGACCCGCGGTCCACTCCTCCTGCGGCATCTCACATGCACTGTCACCGATGGCGACTCCTCCACTAGACGCCGGGCAGAGTGAAACGATGTTGGTCAAGTACACTGCAAAAATGCTAAGCATTTCGCTTGGTGTGAAGTCTGTGGCTAGGTAAACGACTCTCTCCCCAACAGCTTGGCAGAAGATAAAATCGCTCCCAACAGCCGAGAACATCATAGCCATCGAACTCGCACATGTCTCATTCAAGCGAGACGTAAACAAACGAACTGCCTCCTTCTCTGTGATGGCATCCAAAATACCAAGGAGCCTCATTGAGGTGCAGGCAACAGCGATGTCCATCACGCCCAAAGTAGTCATCCCCAAAACCACAACTTCTTTTGTATCCTTAAAAAACAGATCAAACTCACGGTTCTCCCCCGGAAGGCAACAAGCGCCAAGTGTGTCCATTATCTCAACACACTGCGCTGCGCTAAGTGCACGGTTAGAAACCATCGGTCCAATCATTTGGACCAAGCCCCGCACAAGCTCGCGCGGCGTTGCCTGATCGCATGCCGCACAAACGTGGATACACTCATCTACTGTGAGATTCGATATTTCATCGACAAGACGGCGGGCCACGCAGAAATGCAACTCGCCCGTCTGCTTTCGCAGTGATGGAAGCGAAGTAAAGAGGTGAAAGAGTTCCGCAGCACCCAGCTCATCAAGCTTCAGCAACAGCTCTTGAAGGATGCGATTCATTTGAGCCGCGTCCCAAAAACCGAAGAAAGAGCCACATTCAACATAAGCAACCAGGTCTTCGGGTCGTGCATGCCGGATGTCACAAGATTTCCCGGAAAAGTACTTGTACTCGCCCCGCAGTAGGCTCTTCTCGTTGAAGTCTTTCGTGTCCAGATATCGTGACTTCACACGCACCATCCGACGCGCAACGTCAGCGATTGGAAGGGGCCGCTCTGACAACAGATAATTCCGCCTAGCATGTTCAAGTTCAACCAGAGTACTCTGCCGCCAAAACACATAACCGGGCGTGCGTTTGCTATGGTGGCGCAAAGTCAGTTGGAACATTGCTCAACCTTTGAGCACAGATTTTTCCACTTAATTTTTTCCATTCGTGCGAATGTTGGTGGCAAGGAAGGGAAACAGCACAACAAGAGTAAAGGTATAGTGAAGCCAATTAACATGACACTTACAAAAATCTTTCAACATCGCCCCAGAGTTTTTTTTGTTCTGCGGAAAAACCTGATATTACCCGGTATATGCCCGAACAGAAGGTGCCCATCCTCTCCCGCCAAACGCCAGTCGAAGTCAGCAAGGTCGTAAGAAAGCAAAAAAGAAAAGAGCGCCCAACAAGGGAGTTTCGTGTATAACGCAAAAACTCAGGGTTTCAAAGGACGTTCGGCACCTTCCGTAGCATCTGCATATCAACCGATGTCAACCCTATTGCCAACTAACAGCCAACTCACACACTGTCCACATGACCGAGGGAAACATGGCAAAGGCACCAACTTTGCGGCTTGTATAAACTAACGCCCAACGTCCCCAGACGGACGCTGATGGGGAGCTAGGGAAGGAATGCCCCCCCCCCATGTCCACTTACCAACAACTGATACCCAGAACGTCAAACCACTCGCAGCTCACGCTACGTGGTTGCATCTTCACATCTTACGCTTCGCAACGCCACATGCAGGCACACTCGCGCCTACAGGAAGTTCCGAACAACTTTCATAAAAACAATGTCGCACCACAAACGAAATGCATTCTCACCAACTCGTCCGCCACAACTGACCATCAGATCCATAAGGTGGCAATTTCCGTGGTATCCTCCGGCCTGAAGTCATTTTGAAGTTGTCCTTTGGGTCTATGAGCACCAAGGCCACCACCAGGAACAAAAAGAGTAGAAGGGAATGTAACATTGACATGTCAAAGTTAAGTAGAGCAAAAGGGGGGAAGGTAGATACATAGACACGATACACGCCCGTGTAGAAGGGATCCAAGTCATCCCACAAGCAAATATTTGTACATACTATATATGCTGTTGGTTGAGCTACAAAAAAGGAAGAAACGCAAAAAGATTGGGTATCCCTTTCATCTCTAACGGAGGGTTAAACGAGCCGGCATTCCTCCACGTGTGGAAGCCAGAAGTTGTTGCTGAGATTGTGTGCTACCACTCGTACCGAAGAACTGCATGCAAAAGACGCACAACTCCTCTCTTTTGTACAACTGCGAGGGGGGAGGCATGCGGTCACCGCGCCTTACGTCTAACCCCCATTTTTTCCGAAGTTCCAGTATAGATTTGTGAGTGATAGCTCCAGGCAGTTCGTTGACATGAAACACATGCAGACAAAGAGCGCACTTCTTGCGCTTTTGGAGTCCTTGCTTCACGCGAAGCTGCAACATCTCCGGAGTATACTGTTCTTCATTGGGTCTGGCGGGCATTTTCAATACGAGCAATCGTGTTCACTTGGGGAGGAAAGTCGAAGAAACGCGTTGATTGAAGAACGTCAAAATTCCTACAACTACAAAGGGAAATAACAAAAGTAAAGAATAGAAGGTGTTAGAGGCACCATTTGGCAAAGGAAATGAGGAATCCTGCAACCTAACGACCAGCATTCACATCCGTACGTAACCCTAACACTACGTCATTTTTATTAGGTTTTATACCACTGGTTCATTGTAATTCTATTAAACTTCTAGACCGACAGCAATATCGGCCTGTTCATCTATGGAAACATCCACGTTTTCATCGTCGAATTTCCTTCGTTTTCCTCCCTTTTGTCTTGACAACGACTCTCGTTTGTCCCGAGGTTTCTTTGTGCTGAAAACACCGAGTTCGACACTTTCTTTCCCTGAGCCGTTGACCACTGTGCCCTCACTCGCTAAGGGAATAACAGTGGAATCTCTGAAGTCAGGAAACCCCTTTTCCTCTAAAATCATGTACTCTGTCGAACTAAAGCAGAATAATGATCGGGCACATCGCAACGACACTTCAAATCCCAGAAATGATTCAGATCCCTGTAAAATACCAGAAGAAGACGCGAACTCGATTTCCTTCCGTTCGTCAAAAAACTTGGCAGAAGGGGGATTAAAAAACAAATAAATAACTTCGTCACATGCCTCATACAACCCACGGTGTGTTTCGCTACCATTGGTCAAAATATCCCTCATGGTAATAAGGAAGGATGCACTAAACAATGTGGTAACACAACCTTCGGCCATAAAGGAGCGAATCAAAAATTCCAACCCCTCGTTTACATCCGAATCGTTCGCTCTCCAGTGACAAAGTGACGAAAGCAATACAGAAACATTTTGTCCGGTGGAAAGGCGCTTGAAGTATTGACGCATGTTCACTTCCCTTTCGCCATTGTGAGTCGAGTTAACCCAACTTTCACCTGCAACGGATCGGTCTCCGGCGCATAACTCCTCAACTCTGCCGCTGCCCTCAGGCACTTCATTCATCGAAATAACATTTGAAGATATTTGCAATGACGAAATAGTTGATGGGTCGGTTATCTCTCCATTAGCGATTGGCCGATCTTTAACTGCTTCGGACGAAACATGAGGGTCACACTCAACAATTGGCATATCTGCTTCATTAAAACATATGCCTACATTGTCCTCCGTCTCATGAACAACGAATTTGCTCGCTTTCTTCTTCCTTCGTGGAAATAACAAACGGCCGCCGAAACTACATTTCTCCATAAGTCGCAACACGGAGTAAAGCAGTAATACTAGCACACTGGCACGGTATGGAGAAATGGGCTTGGTTGACGTCTTCGATATGGTATCGAACACCAACTGGACATATTCCTCCTTGTAAAGTACTGAAGAGACTAAAGCATGCGCGGCGCCAATCACATGAGGGTCCTCCACTATGTCGCCGTCCACCAGGTGGTTCAGAGTCATAAAAAGTTCGGCAAGATAGTTCGCCACAGTCCATACGCCGAACCGCCGCCTCAAATCTGGAGACATTAAAAGTACACGCAGCAGCTCAAAGCCGCTAAATATGTGCTCAAGAGTTATTACACTTGAAATGCACTTCCACTGCTGATTAAAAAACTGAGAAGGCTCATCATCGATTCCCTCTTTTTTCAAACGAACAGCTTCCCTGGTGTAACGTAGTAATGAGGTACACATTTCCAGGTAATTTAGAACTTGTTGCATCGACTCGTATACACTTTTCTCGAACTCTGACGGAAGTTCAACATCCTCCCCAGACGATTTGCGTCCCGCTATGAACTCTTTCCGTTCACACACAGCGTCTCTAAAGGAGGCAATCGATTTAGCCAGACGATCCCAAACCATAATGCTTAAGGGTTCAAATCCATAGCATATAAACGAGAGACATTGTTCTGCCAACTGAATTTTCGTCGGTAGAGAAAGGTTACATATGATGGAAGCATCGTCAGACGTTCCTTTTACATAACGGCCTCTTTTTTTTGAGTCAATTTCACGGACCTTTTCAATAGGATCTTTTGTTCGATAACCTAGAAGTGTTGACGTGTATCCAATCACACCTCCCTCTCCCTGCAGATGTGAAGATGTACCACGCACAAGCAAACCATTGGAACTCACGGCACCATTCCTGCTTCTTGCAACATGTCTCCATTTCTTCGACTCAGACGTAAATTCCCGAAACCGCTTGGAATTTTCTGCCAGAGAAGCTAACTGCTGGGATGACCCCTGACGGAATTTCGAGGTAAATATTAGTTTTGCAAGTTCAGCCGATTGCGCACAGCGAAGTATTGCAGACATCGCGGTAATGATGTGGGTGTTCCACTTCCATAACTGGTCATCACTTTCAAGTATTTCGACAATCCGCGCGCTGTATTGATCATCAACGTTAAGGTGGTTTGAAACTCGACCAAACCTCTCAGAATTAGTGGATCCCGTATCGCTTGATTCCTCCCCAGAGTTGCTTTCCCCAGACAAATCCACCGCATCTTCCTCATCTGTGTCACCATCAAGAACAATCACGCCAGAGCGTTCTGTATTACTCGTACCGGCTGAGGGAGATATGGGATCGACCGCTACATCATTGCTATCTTTGTTATTTCTATGTTCATACCGAGCATAATTCTGATTCAGTACCACAAGAAACAGCTCGATCCCATGGTTTCGGCCAAAGGCACCGATAACTTGCGCAACACTTTCTCTTGGACCCGTAAAAAACAGAGCAATCATCTTTAGCACAATTTCAAGAAGAATAGAGTCTTCTTTTCGGGCTTCACCTTTGGAGCGCTTCTCCGTGACCGGAACAATACACTGAATCAAGAGCCAGAAAAAGTCATCTGTTCCACACCGCTCGATTAGACGACGAACATAATCTAGCTGACGTGGTACCTCATGAGAACACGGTATAATAGGTAGAAGCATTACTGCGAGAAGCTTTAGCAGTTGTGGCAAAAGCGAAGTCGCAAAGTTCATCCCGTGAGCCAGTAATAACGGAACAACAAGATTTTCCATAACCATCATTTCGCTTATAAACATAAAATCGTACCTGGTAAGATTATGTGTGTCTATTGAGCTCCCCACATTTTCAGATATAGCCTCTTCGTCCATCTCGCTCTCATCAGCGTCACCGTACTGCCTCTGCTTTAACATTTCTATTGACTTTTCAACACGTGCGATTTCTCGAAGAACGCGATTACGAAGCAGTTTCGCTGCAGAACAAACCTCATCCACCTTGGTCGAACTTGGTGCTAGGTCCAAGGGAATATTCAGGGTATGAATCGCAGCCAATATATGTCTTTTTACCGCCTCCGAAGACATTAACTGTGTCTAAAAATGTAAATCCACAACCCAGTGCAGAGTGAGTGCAAGATATAAAAAGTCGTTGGCCACAACAGTGAAGAAACAACCAACCATCCAAGTAGTCCACTCAGTAAAATATAAAGTCGTGCTCAAACAAAACTAATATGAATTTTAATATGTGTACACTGACATCGCGGCAAAAAAATTAAAAAAGCAACATAAGAAATAAAAAAACACAATCGTCCCTCTGTCACATCGCCACCGCAACTCATCTATTCATTTTTTAACCAAAATAGAAATGAAAGTTAAAGATACAATGAAAAAACTTAATCACTCTTCCGCGATGTTGCATGTAAGAATAAATGGACGGAAACCTTCACAAACAAAATCAGTGAAGAAATCGGATCTCCAACGCTGCATCATACTCCACACATATGTTCAGCCAAATATGTCCACAAGCTAAATCTGAAAAAAAAAAAATGTACGGTACGGTGTATTTAAGGGAGAGATAGAGAAGGTTTCATCTACGGTGTATACTTTCTTCGACAGCAAATTAGTTTACACAACCAAATACGGAATTTTTGATTCGTTTTGCCATTTCTTGGTGATCACCAGATTCAAAATATGTGTGGGCAATCGAACAAAGCACCCGACAAAATAGTAATAACAATTAAGTCGTTACAACTGTGAGAAACAAGTAGTTGCTCACACGGTCAACAAATCATAAAACATAAGGACCCCGCTCGAAACTAAGACCAACGACGCTCTTGTGCGTCACAATGCCAATGTCTTTATATCGGCATCTTGCTACTTTGAAAGACCCGTAAACTCTATAATGGGGTGGAGTCTCGTAACATAAATAAAAACAGATCTAAATATACATCCTTCATGCAACCCTCTGAAAAGAATAGGCAAGTGAACAAGAAAGCAAAAATGGTTGTCCTGGTCAAATGGCGTTAACCTCACAATATTCCGTCAAACTACATAATAACGTCATTCCCTACATTTCCTACAAGATGTGTTGATGACGCAGCAAAAAAGGTGACGCATACTCCTCTTTTTTTGGTTATTAAGCTGAAAGAGAAGCTCCATTAACCTCCACCCCGGCCGTAACGACCTTTGCAATAAACACCAACGATTTGAAATAACCCTTGTAAAGGAAACAATGGCAGTTAGCCGACAATGCACAACATCCCTGCATCACAAGAGTAATGATTAGAGAAAAACAACAATCATCATATGGTTCACAACCACACCCAATAATTCAAGACAAACAAATGCATTTGTCCATCACGATAAAAACTAAATACGCTTACATTCCACTAAAGCCGCATTGTACATATCTCCCGGAGACGTCCAACAAATTTACTTTCCAGATCAACCTCCGTGTAAGATGCCAACGAGGAAACCCCCCGAACAGATAGTAAGCAAAGTGCGTGGAAAGAGAAAAGGAATAATGTAGTTAGCCAAAACATACAGCGTCCGCATGTATCCAGTCAGCCGAATAACGAGTTGATCGCGTCAACAAATGGCAGCCCGATGGCTAAGGTCGAAGTAAATACTTATCATCGCCTTTGTGGGGTGGCCCCCTTTTTAGTTTCTGCCTTATCACCGCCGCTGGCATGCGGGCAACGTTAAGCCGACGATGCTCAACAACGGAGTCTCGCTGCATTCTCTTTCGGTCCAGTGCATCCCAGCTCTTGGCATTAGAAGCAGCGGTTCCGCTCATCAACCTCCGTCGAAACTGCTGACGCGTTAGGCGATTGAACACCTCTGCCCGGCGAGGTCCGCGCGACCCGCCTCTAAAAGAGTGCACCTGCCTCGGCACATTGTAAAAGAATTTAAACGTCATCGCTTTAAATACCTAAAGCACGATGGGTAAACCCAGACGGAAAGCGGACAAGAATTCATTGCACAAGCATAGCCCGAATAAAACATGCGCCGCAACAGTTGGGAAAAAAGGAAGCAAACAAACCTCTCCCATGTTTAGAAAAATATAGGCACGCTTGCCCTCAGCGTCAAACACAAAAAGGTTGCCAGATCAGGCAGCAGTACGCCGCAACGCGATTTCTCACGCGCCCCCAAGACACCATCAGTGTGAGACCCGCAAACTACCGCAAGTGAAATCATAAACACCACCCGCCGGCACACGATATACCTAGTGCCAAAAGGGGCATCACGTGGTCAACGACAGCCGCTTTACCAATGGGAGGGGCAACGGACCGCTCCACGGCTCAAAGCTTACGCAGATCCACTCAACGCGTACAACCTGGTAAAAATTAACGATACCAAGCGCCACGAACCATCATTTCCTCGTGGAAGGGACTCAACCCCAGCCGTGGTCACGTCTAGTCACTCCAGTCCTCACCAAAGGGCACTCCTCGGAGGCCGGACCGGCGAATTGGGGCAGAACAGAGTATGTGCGGCGCCGCTCGCGAGGGTCAGCAACGTAGTTACACATGCACACACACACCTCCCACCACAGCTTTCAGCACCATAAGGCGAAAACCGTTCTCTAGCAAAGCTATTCTCTAGATCGAAGGTGGTTCCCCGTTCACTCCATCGGGAAAGGAAAAAAAAAAAACAGCCCGTCAGGGGGGCGATGATGGACTGAAGGCAGTGCCACAGGGATGATAAGTGGGAAAGTAGGCGTGGAGGCAGTGACAATCCCCACCCCAAAACAATCTTCCAGTGGAACCTATTATGCGCGGTGAGCTTTATGAGAATCACAGGGCCGGCATGCGGTAGACCGTCACCGCCAGAAGCATCACCCCGATAGCGCTACCGGCTTCACAAATTCCCCGGACTGGATAGCAATGGAACGGAACAAGGCAGTGGTTTTACGTGGCTGCGAAATGCACTCAAAACAGCATTCTAGGGAAAGCTGGACCGACTGGAGACCTACCACACGAACACAGCCTGGTGCGAAGGGGGACCGGGAGCCGACTAGCACCTTAGCGTGAGAAGTCACCTGCCCCTGGGTCTGGACACCCCGAGCCTCCAAGTGTGAGGGGTGAAACGAGCCGCACGGCCGCATTGGAATAACAGCTCTGCTAAGACGTGGAGGTTTCACGGTTCTCCTCAAAGCACTTGGACTGCGGTGGTGAGAGGACGATGTTATCAATTAAAAGGACATAACATCGGAAATCGGAAGTGGGCCAACACTTTCTGTTTTCTACCTGTTTTAAGGCGTAAAACCTCACACCCACTTCATCCTTTCCACTAGAGAAGGGTGGGTCCACACCCGCAGGTATGTGAATACGTTTACGTTTCTTTGTAATTATACACAATCAGCTATCAAAAAAAAAAAAGAAAAATAGTTTTTTAGATAGCAGGATGTACTTTCACCTATTTACTCTGTAAGAGGTTATTTTACGAAGCCTGTGATTGCACATAAACCGCTTCCCCCAGAAACGGAATAGAAATTTACCTAAGCGGCTGCATGTGAAGCGCCTTTTCCAAGGCAGCACCAGTTCGTTCGCCGTGTTTCAAAAAAGTACACACTTTCCAGATGGATAGCAAGCTGGCTCCACGTGCTTTTCTCGTGAAACTGGGATGCTACCGGCGTTGTGGTCCCTGCTGGGGGTCAAAAGAATGGAACAGTATTGTGCTGGGGCGAAAAAAAGAGACTCAGACCCAGCAAAGCATCGTTCCAACCTGCCCCAACGAGGGTTTTCTATCCTCCCTTAATTTTATGCAGAGATTTTGAGCCAAACCCAACCCTTAGTGCCTAAAGAGCTCAGTGAAATGCCGGCGGCCTTTTCAGCGCCGAAGAGATTTGTCCTCGTAGGTATATCCAGAGGGTTGGAGTAACCTTTTGCACCCTTAGAGGGGTCAAATCGGCAAAAATTAAAAATAATAATAATAAAAATAATAATAAAAATAATTGGAAAATAACATGGGAAGAGCTACTGCAACTGATAAAGAAGCGATAATTGTGTTTTTGTTTTTACTGAAAACCGAGGTTCAAGGGTTTTAGGCCTTCGTATCGTTAATCTTTTATCCTGGACCCCGAAGGTGCAGTGAGTCCCCAGTGCGCACGCCATGCGGGTGATACCCTTTTTTTCTCTACCGGTACTCTATAAAGCGTCTTTGAAACAATCGTCATCAAACCCCCAGCTTCCACCTTTGCTGCGTATCTCTCCGTTCTGCCTTTTCCGAGCCCAACGGTTTGAGGGCCATAATACCGGTAAACAAACTATCCCTGAGTCCAGGGATCTTATTCGGTTTCGCGCTCACCCATTCTGTTGCCCCGGAGAATAGGGTCTTGCAAAACAACGAATCCCGCAGCGTGCCGTGCGTCGCCTGGCACCGTCGGCCTGCACACTGTGCATTCTGGACATTTTTGTTCCGTGTGGCGAGAAGTTGCCTATCTACCATATCGAGTGTGATAAGCACTCCGAAACACCCTAGCGTTCGAACGCCACAGTTGCGCTGCACCTGGCCAAATGCCCTAACATAGTCTATAAACGCTGCTACGCTTCGGGTGCGTTTCTCCACTGCCTCGATTGCGCTCTGTACCTCTAAAACAGAGCTAGTGCTGCGTCCCCCTGTCGGAAACCTGACCGTCGTAGCTGTGTCGCTCTCGAACCCAGTTTTTAGGCCCCTTAAGCTGTGCTCTCTCGATGAATTCACACACAGCACCCGTTGGTTCCAGCAGCCCAGATTGTTCAACGTCTTTAGCTGATTCTTTTGTTCGAGAGTGGTGGAATGATGTTCCACACACACACACACACACACACACACACACAGTGATCAGAAAGGGTGCCTCATCTTCGGAAGAAGCTGCAGAGTTGAAGTAAACATCACCTTTGATCTCTCGTAGTTAATTTCTTCCCCACTACCGTTTTCCATGACAATGATTATTTTACCGCATTTATCAGTTTAGCAGCGATAAACAGTTTTAAAAAGAGGCTCTTTGGCCAACAGGTGCTCTTCAATTCAGTTGTTGGACTTCTTGTAGACTGATTCGCTTACATATTCATTAAGATCTGCGACTTCGCTCCCCTTTTCTTCCGGTGGGTTCCTCTTCCATTATTAGGGTAGGAATCTATAATAATGGTGCTGTGAATAATTCTTTCAATAAGGTACGAAGTTTTTCTTTGTCTCATCCATTAGCAGTTTTGAAGTGCATCTTCCTGCATGTCCTCACAGCTGTTATATTCAACACCCTCCTTTCTCTAATGAAGGAGGAACAACATTTTCTTCCTATGAATTGTTT
>NW_027124093.1:18578-21298 GCF_001457755.1 Trypanosoma equiperdum
GCTGTCTAATCCACTACAGATGTAATGGCATCATTGATGTTTTCAACTGCCATCGACACGTGTTTTTACCTATTTACCGAGTTCTGGCACACAATGTTTTGGAAAATTTGGACAATCCACAATTTTCTTCATGTACCTTGATACTGCTACATTGAGTATTATCCAACTGTGATGACTTCTGAAGTTTCGCATCGCTTTCCAAAATGTTACATTGCTGTGCGTAAAACAGGTAACTTCTATTGAAAGCAATGTGGCTCTAAATGATGTATGTCAAGTTGGAGCTTCATTGTTGGTAACTGTTAAACTCTTCTCCAGCTATCAATTCAACGTCAGCTTCATCACCGTTCTCCTCTGCGATGCGGATGTCTCAAGCAAAATAGTGCTGTTTTACGTCAGCTCCGACGGCTACTGAATCTTGATCCTCGCTTTTAATTGCTACAACCTTTACATGCTTACATTAGAGTTATTGGGAAGGCAGGCAAATGCCACACCGAGCTGTTCACCATTTTCAGGCGTCACCGTAATGGTTATGCTTTCTAAGACTATAATAATTTTTTGGAGCGTCAATTACTCATATCTTGTTTCGAATGAATATTGATACGCTGTTACTCTTCATTTTACAGCAAGGCAACACTATGTATTGATAATGGGCGCAAGCCTTCATTCTGCCTTCCTCAACCTTCATGAGCGTCTATTAAGGAAGGCGAAAGGCCGCCGTGTCCCCATGAGGCGCTTTCAAGAGAAGCAACCTTTTTATGACTGAGAGACCTCACATTTCGTTAATCTCCATAGAGAATGGGATGAGGAATCTGTTCTGCATCCTTGTTAAGGAGAAATAAGATTCAATTGACACCGAAAGCAAGTGAAAGTTTGTATTTTCAGGCGCCATCACTCAGAAAACACACTTTCTTCCCGGAGTCCCAGTAGTGTTGCGCATGATCGCTCACATTTCCATTTCTGGATTTCCAACTTCGCCCTGAAATCACGAATGGAGGTTCGGCTCTTCTCTTCCCCTCCAGCGGGGCGCCAACTTGCCACACCACGTTAGGATAGTCGGCCTCTTGGGTGTTTGAGGACGTCCCCAATGATATATCTGACGGGGGTTGCCGGTGCGCGCCATCCAGCCTCACACGAGCCATCCTCAGCGCCAGCAGTTTTTAGACATTGTGGGCCGGCTGGCTGGCAGATGTGAAAGGCGGTGTCGACATGCCGAGGGCCCCTGACAGACCAGGTCCTGAGGATGTGTTTTTACAGGGAACGGTCAGTGCCTCGCCTGCCCTACTCCAAAATGGAGAAAAACCGTCTGGAAGGAAAACGACAAACAAGTTGTTCCTGCACTTTTGGACAACAAATAATACGTTCACAGAAAAAAAAAAGAGAGGCTAATCTACATGTTGAAGTTGAGGAAAACTTACCTTCGCTATCCGTTTGTATTAAAAAATTAAGGAGGATAGCATATAATAATTTATTCAGTAGGGCCTAGTCACTCCCGTCGCAGGACCCACCCCCCTAAAAAAAAATAATAATAATGTTTTCTTTTTTTAAAAAAAACCTTTTCTTCATGGTTTTGTTAGAACTGCATCATAACGAGGCGGCGGTTGTGGGGAACCGCAGGGTGCCAAAATATTTCGTCACTGCAATTGTACGGTTCAAGATGCCTATGGCACGATCGGATGTGCCCATGGGAAAACGGAGAATTATTGTGACCCACGGAGTCCACGCACCGTAAGACAGCTCGGCCCAGGCACAGTCAACCGTTTTGCGCACTTGTAGAACATGGCCATTTCTCTGCTCCCCTCAAAAAAAAAAAGAGAAGTATGGGATCCCACCGCCTTAATGAAGTAGCTGGCGTCACGATGGCTTATTTCGAGGTGAGGATTAGCCCCCCGGCGTCTCCGGCCGCCTCTCAGCGCTAGTACCTGGCTCTTTTACGGGACGGCCGCCTTCTTCCAATGGGGCGAAAGTTCTAAGATGCGCTGTTGAGGCACCCGCAACACGTTGGAGGAGACGTACGCTACATGCATGCTAGGGGGGAGTTGTTGAGATGTAGAGGGCGGTTTCCCAGCTAATGCCTGAAGTGTCTTTGGGGTGTGTGGACGGGGAGCCTTCAAGGGCCGCTGGTGCCTCTTCGAAAGGCCTGGTGTAACTTTGCTTCGGTCCAAGCAAAGGATGACTAGGGTCCCCGGGCTGATGATCTATTTCTTGTTGTAGCGTTGCCGTTTTCCCATAGTTAGTGGAGGTGTAAGCTTGTACCGTTGAAGATGCTAATCAACAGAGAATGCGAAAAGGCCGAGCTGTCTGTCACCGTTCGACGTACCGACGGTTGATGGTAGATGGAACGTGGGGGCAGGGCGTCGGTACAAATGCTTGCGTATTGCTTTGGTTTGATTCGAAGTATTTCCGCTCTTTCGATCGAAGGGGGCTGCTGCCCTTAGGGTTTGCTGGTTTATTTTTTTTTATCATTGTCTTTGCTCCTGGCGGCCCGGATGTTGCCCGAGAACAGTGACTGTGAGATGTGGGTGGGACGGGCTGCGAGGGCGCCCCCATGGTTTGAGGGCTTTGAGCGAGGAGGGGTTAGCCTGTGGCTGAGCTTCTCAAAAGGGGGTGTGGTGCTGACTTTCCCCCCTTGTCGCGCAAACTGGTGTTGATGTTTCTTCACTGTTTTCGATTGATCGGGAGGGGTGGCCCTCCGTTTCCGTGTAGTAGACAAGGGGGGGGGG
>NW_027124093.1:21314-23982 GCF_001457755.1 Trypanosoma equiperdum
GAGCACGGATGCGGTCACCAAGTGAAAGCGCGACGTGGTGGAGGTGGTGTTGACGGACCCCATTTGTGAACAATGAATGCGGGGAAACGGAGACAAGGGGTCCAGCAGACGAGCCGGCCGAGGGTGTCTGGTGGGCCGCTTCAATGTTTTTGGTGGCGTCGCACTACCTCACATTGTGGCAGTGCCGATCGGGGGGGGGGGCTATATTTCGTCACGGGCTGTCCGTGGGACTTTGTTGTGCGCGATTGCAGATGTGGGCTTAACTTTCGTCGACTCAGGGGGATGCCTGAGTGGTGGTGCTGCTGAGGCCGGTGTTGCGCATCTAATTGCCATTATGGGTGGGTGGTGCTGAGTGTGGCTGCGACTGTTGGTAAACACAAACTAGTACTTATGTCGGATTGAGGCGCTGGCCATTATGGCGACTGCAATGTCTGCCCACCCAACTCTACTGTCTGGTAACTCTTTAAGGAAGGGGTGGCTCACCTTGGAAAGCCGTGTTCGTTTTTTTATTTTTAGCCGGACTCGAAACAGTGGCGTGGTGGCCGCATCGTGTGGAGGAGCGGTGGCACCACAGTTGACAGAGTCGAAGATATGCTGTGCTATCGTTACAGAAGTCACGGCGCCGCAAACTTAATCAACTTCAACCCTGGTACTAAGGCCGGGGTATGTTGGGCGAACGGAGTGACATGCTTAAGGACATTTTCTAAAAATCCAGTACAATTTCCACTTTTTTTTTAAATTGAGCAACTTACTTAAACATTTCCTTCCGCAGAAGTTCCGGCATCGCATCACTGAATTTTTTTTCTTTACTGTTGGGTGGAAGTGATGATGCCCAGTTTGGTGAATTAAAACTGTACGTTGCTTGATATCAGTTTTCTGTTGTCAATCACCGTCCTTTTAGGATATGTCGCCGCGTGGCCTAAAAGTGACTACCGTTTCAGAATGTCAGAGGGGGACATCAGTTGCACTTCCATTCAATTATGTAGCTTCACTCAGAGGGGTTTCCTAGGTCGTTACCTTTTACTGTTTTTTAAAGTTGTTGGGGACCGCAATTGATGACGGTACCTCTCTGCATCCGATTTTTTTTTAAAAAATAGATACCCTTTTTTTAAATTCTTTATCTGTGGTTCGTGTAGGTTAATCGTACTATTCACATCGGGAGATGTTGAAGATGCGATTATTGATAGTAGTTCCTGTTCTTCTAGGACTTGTTTGGCAAATTTTACTTCGTGCTGAATTGGATGGTGTTTCTTTTTTTGGGATGTACATTTCAGCCAACAATTCCGGGGCTGGCTCATATGTAAGGACCAAGAAAGGAAATGCCCTTAAGGAGGGGTTTTGTTCCCTTACCATGGATGAGGTCAGTCAGAACACTGAGGGTATTACAGGCCTTCTTAACAACATAACGAGTCACCCATACTTTCGGTACTTTAAAGTAAATCTGGACAGGGAATGTCGTTACTGGGTCGCTGAGGCTAGTTGTACATGTGATTCAAATGGATGCCAGATCTGCACTTGTGATGACAGTGGAATTCCCGAAACACTAAAATACCCATACGATATGAGTGATGTTTCCACGGTTGAACGTCGTGCGGCCCCTGACAAACATGCAGCAAAAGGTTTCGAGGACGAGATCAAGCCGATCGACCCAGATAGAGATGCAACATATGTGGATCTTCTCCAAAACCCAGAGGCAAACACCGGATATTCGGGACCGAAAGCAGCGCGGGTTTGGCAGGCTGTATATAACAACTGCAATATTGACGGACTTCCAAGTAATGATACGGCTGGTGTAGAAAACAGAGAGAAGGCTTTACTTCGGCAGCTTCTAAGTGGGCTCCATACTTCTATAACCATGCATGTGGCTGCTTTCTTTTATAATGATACGAAGGGTGACTCTCCGCTGCGCAGCCTAGGTGTGCTAAATAATCCCAATATATCTTTCTATCCTAACTGTGGCATGTTCCGCCGCATCGTTAAGAATGACGAATTCATAAGGAACCTTTTTGTTGTCTACCAGTTTGTCCTTCGCGCTCTGGCGAAGACCAAACGTGCATTTCTTGCTAACTCAAGTTTGTATAACTCTGGCTTCAACGGCGCTGCTACAGATGGAGATGTGCGTCTCTACAGCAATATTGGGGAACTTTTTAGCAGCAAGCTATTCCGCGTAGCAACTTTCGACGAGCAAAAATTTTTTGAGTCTCCGGGTGCGCACCTACTGGTTCGGCAAATGAAGCGCGTGGTGCACAATGTTACAACTCTCATGGATTGCGTCACGTGTGAAAAGTGCCGCGCTTGGGGGAAGTTGGAAACAGCTGCTCTTGCCACCGCGTTGAAAATTGTCTTCGGTTCCGCTGAGAATGTGGTGGAACTAAACAGAGGAGAGAGAGTTGCCCTTATAAATTTCGCGCGGCAACTTGCCATTTCTGTTAAAAATGTTCGTTCACTAGCTGCTGTGTGCGAAAAATTCAATTACACGGCTATGAGTTGATTGTCTGCTTGCACAAAGTTGGTGGGGTAGGACGTTCAATTTAAAGCCTTATATAGTGACGAGGTGCGAAACGGGGGAGTAAATCTCTGGTGACTATTAAGAGAACACACTACCTGCACATTGAAGGGAATGACTACACTAATATCCACTTACTGGGGAACAAATCAAAAAAAAAAA
>NW_027124093.1:23992-48201 GCF_001457755.1 Trypanosoma equiperdum
AGTGATTACTTTGCGCAGTGGTGCTCTACATCGTATAAAGAGATTTTAGAGTTCGTTGCCGGTTGCTGATCAACGCATATTACTTTTTTTTTTTGCAAACCATTGTTTTGTTTCGTTTTGCTTTAATGTATTCATCATGATTTAGTTCTTTCACTCTTGGGTAATCGCTGTAAAGTCATAGTGTTTTAAGTGAGATGGAGGATTGGGTTAGCTGCCGTTCCGAAGAGCAGAAAAGATGTGGAGAAAAAGGACAATCTACCTTTGATGAGTCGGAAGAGGAGCAGTGGCGCAAGCTGAAGGAAGAGGCTATGATAGATTCAGATGATAGTGAGGGTGCTGCTGGTGATGAGGGTGCCGTCGTGCTCGCAGAGGCGAAGAGGCGCAAACCGAGAAAATCTGGGAAGGTAATTGCCACTCAGAAGTGCGCGCAGCCGCAGAATCAACATAGACACCAGCAAAAACTGACAAAGTCTTTAAGTACATATGATATGGAGAATCTCCTAAAACAATATCGCAATATCTCTGCCGAGGAGGAGGACGAAGTGGATGTGGATATCACAAAGTTTCTACAAGATGATGGAGTCGACAGCGAAGATGGTGAGGGACCTTCCGTAACTGCCACCGAGCTTTTGTCCTCTTTAATAAGCGGAAGAAGTGCTGATACTAATAAAACTGAAGAGTTGGCTGACAGTTTTCCGTTGGCAAATCTTAATGACGAGGTTTTTACTTACGAAAATGAAGCAGCTGTCAAGAAAACTCCCCGCAACAAGGAGAAACGCACCAATAAGTCTGGCGCGAACTATGTGATTAAGGAGACTGTCGTGGAGGAGTTGAACGTCGTCACGGATTTACCAGTTGAGGTACGTACTGGGTCTCAACATGCGAGCACTGACTTTTTGAACGGGTGTCCCCCCAAGGCGTTGTTTTACTGGTTTGACGCAAAAGAACAACCCCACACATTGACAGCTCCCGGAACGATACTTCTCTTTGGTAAGGTGTGCGTGAACGAGGAAGATGAGGAGTTTCGCTCATGCTGCGTGAGAATACAACATGTTCATCGGAACGTCTTTCTCCTTCCGAAAGAGGGCTCAACAGATGCTGAGGTCGTCCAGGAAATTAATGCTATTTGCCGTGGTAGTGGCATAGAGGAGCGGCGAATCAAATTTGTTGAGCGGTATTATGCCTTTGAGGAACCGGGTGTTCCTCGGGAAAAAAATCGCTGGGCGAAACTCGTTTACCCGGGCAGATACCCCCCGTTTCCAAACAAGGGAGGGTTAACACATGTCCAAGTTGTCGTCGGCGCGTCTCGCTCTCTCCTTGAACTCTTTCTCATAAAGAAGAGACTAATGGGGCCATCGTACCTCGAAATTGAGCATCTTGTTACCGCGATGGACCGTGTTTCTCACTGTAAAACAGAGTTTTTGGTGCCCTCGCCTAAAGACATAAAAGTTTACAATTCATCAAAGCCACCACCACCGTTTACGGTTGCGAGTATCCAACTTCACGCCCAGCTTGACAGCGATGGGGTGAAAAACGAAGTGATCGCTGCATCGATTGCATTGTATGGCGACGTCTCGATTGATGGAGAGAGAAAACCTAACATTACGGAGTGCTTCACTGGCGTGCGGCAATTATCACCGGATGCTCCTCTCCCATTAGATTTAGAGACTTACTGTTTGTCGAAGCGCATGCCTGGAGTGCACCGTTTTATAAACGAGAGGGCGCTGCTTACGTGGTTTGCGGAGACCCTTGCTGCGTTGGATCCCGATATTATCGTCGGACACAATATTATCGGATATACCGTCGAGACTCTCTTAAATCGCTATCAGGAGCTAAACATTGTTCGCTGGTCTACGATTGGTAGACTTGATGTCAGACGTTTTCCGCGAATACAGGGGAACAATTTCAATCTGGCCATTGAGAAAGAGGCTTGTGTTGGTCGTCTTGTCGTTGATACCTACCTTCTTGCGAGAGAGTACTATAAAAGCACGAACTACAAGTTGCTTTCGCTGAGCACGCAGATGGAAATCAAAGGTATTACGGACAACCGGGGCCACTTCGAACCGGGATCAACCGTGTTGGTTAAGGACTCAATGATGTCTTCCGAGGCTCTTTGCCCTATCCTCTTGCAGCTTCTTAATTGTGCTGTTCTTTCTTTCAACGTAGCCTCGTTCCTTGACGTCATCCCGCTTACGAAGAGGCTCACGCTGCTGGCAGGGAACTTATGGAGCCGAACGCTATATGGTGCTCGTTCGGAGAGGATTGAATATCTTCTTCTACACGCTTTTCACAACTTGAAGTTTGTAACACCTGATAAGAAAAAACGTGATTTAAAGAGAGGTCGGGAAGATGATGATGATGAAGGCAAACGGAAAACAAAGTACCAAGGTGGTATGGTTCTCGAACCAAAGAGTGGGCTTTACTCCGAGTACATTCTGCTGCTGGACTTCAATTCACTTTATCCTTCGCTGATTCAGGAATTCAATGTCTGCTATACTACCATTGACCGCGATGAGAACACTGTATCTGCCGAGGTACCGCCACCCGAGAGCCTTATTTGCCTCTCTTGTAGGGCCGCAGGTTTGCCCTCACCGTGCCTACACAAGTGCATTCTACCGAAGGTTATTCGTGGTCTTGTGGACAGCAGGAGGGAGATCAAGCGAATGATGAAGTCAGAGAGGGACCCAGGTAATCTCGCTATGCTAGAAATTAGGCAGTTGGCTCTGAAACTAACGGCAAATAGCATGTACGGATGTCTGGGATTTGAATATTCCCGTTTTTATGCACAACCCCTCGCTGAGTTGGTCACTCGACAGGGACGTCTTGCCCTTCAAAACACAGTGGAGTTGATACCACAAATTTCCCCATCAATCAGAGTCATATATGGAGACACAGATTCAGTGATGATACAAACGGGAATCAAGGATGACATTGGAAAAGTGCGTAATCTTGGATTCGAAATTAAAGGCAAAGTCAACCAGAGGTATCAGAGTCTGGAGTTGGATATAGATGGGGTTTTCCGGGCGATGTTGCTACTTAGGAAAAAGAAATATGCTGCGTTGAGCGTCGTGGACTGGCAGGGGGAGGGGAAGGTATACAAGAGGGAGGTGAAAGGATTGGATATGGTGCGAAGGGATTGGTGCCCGCTTTCCCAACATGTATCTGACGCTGTTCTAAAGAGGATATTAAATGCTGAAGGTGGCGAAGACATACTAGACTTCGTCATCAAGTACATGAAGGGCGTTGCGCAAGATGTTCGTTCTGGAAACGTCTACCCTCTTGAAGAATTTGTTATCTCGAAGAGCTTGACAAAGGAGCCGGAGTCATATCATGGCACAGGATATCCCCATGCTGTTGTCGCTCTTCGTATGAAACAGAGGAAGGAGGGCGTTCGCGTTGGTGACCTTATTCCGTACGTCATTTGTGAAGGTGATGAGCATATCGATGATAAGGCCTACCACATCGATGAAGTGCGACGCTCTGATGGACTCTCTGTTGACGTCGAATGGTATCTGTCTTCACAACTTTATCCTCCAGTGATGCGTTTGTGCGAGCATATCCAAGGTTTCGTACCGGAGCAACTTAGTGAAGCAATGTGTATTGCAAGTCATATGCGAACGGAACGCGACGTTAAGGAGGAAGACACCGCTAACGACTTCTCCCACTGTTCCATTTTCAAGAGCCGTGCACTCTCCGAATGTTTTCCAACTGCTACGGCATTACAGGTTCAATGCACACATTGCCAGTTGGTTGTCCCAGTGGACCCGCACAAATACATAAACGACATGTTTTCCAGTCGTGAAAAGCCACCTCCCACCGCACCCTTTGAGCTTTATGTGTGTTTCAACTGCGGTCGATCCCTCCCCCTTGCGTATCTAGCAAATTGTATGACGCAAATGTGTCACACGATAATCCGGCAGTTTTATTGTTCAGGCGGGAATGTTGCCTCGGTCCGTGCTCTTCGGGCGCAATTCACGTACCTTCGAGCAATGTTTGACGTCCCACAGGCCCTTAACTGCCCGTCGGCAGTGAAGAATGCACACCGTGTTCTTTCACTACGTTGCTTAGGAACTGATAGGAAACTCTATACACTGGCGGATGTCGAGAGGTTCCCCGACGTAGAGCCTGTGGATCCGTTGCTCGCATGTGCGGAGAGTTTTTACCGCAGGATAGACCATCTTTTTGTTAGTCTTGACAAGTTGTTCGATACTCCATGACAGCGAGTGGACATGGTGTGTGGACATGGTGTGTGGTCATAGATGTGACCTGTATAGGATCATAGATGCTAGGCCCTGTGGACGGTAAAATGGCGTTTTTATTCACCATACCAAAATGTTTTATCTTCCGGAACAGGTTTTATTTCTTTAAAGGGATCGGCTAGCGCTTCTGAAGCTATTACTTTCCAATAACTTGTCTTCAGTTTATATTACCCAACGATCTGGCCGGGTATAAAAACCTCCTTGTGGTAGGTATTGCAATTTTGTAAGAACTTTGGTTCGCTTCCTTCTGTTTTGTCGATTGCTACTTTTAATTTTTGTCAACGAAAAAGGAAGGAGAAGGCGGAGACAAACCGGAGAAACGTGCGACACGGGAAACACCGAACACTGCTCTAGTCTTCTAAAAGCGGGGTGTTAAAATCCTTGAAAGGCGAAGGTGGGAACAATGCCCGCTCCCCATAATTCGCCACGTTTGCTAGAGTGCCGGCATGTCTTTGGTGTGTGTGAAAGTGTCAAAGGTGGGATACAGTACCTGGATGACAACAACGTTGTCTGGGTTTCAGGTAAAAATCTTATTATACTCGACACACAGTTGGGCACACAGCAGATGGTGTCGTGCACGCCGGGGTGTAAAAAAGTAACTGCGATGGCGTTGTCCAACAATCGGCGTTTCTTGGCGGTCGCAGAGAGTTCCAAGCAACCAAGTATTGTTATTTATGGGTGTGACAGCAATACCACACCCAGGTTGAAGCGGAAGAAGATACTGCAACTTCCGGATCTTGGTTCATCGGAGTATGTCTCTCTGTCTTTTTCTCACGACGGTCGGAACTTGGCATCACTTGGTGGGCAACCTGAATGGAACCTTGTTTACTGGAGCGTCGAGAGGGGGAAGGTGATAGCATCCTGTGCTGTCCTTGATGATAGTGAGGCTGCAACCGCCGACCACGACCTGCTGAAGCAGTGTAGTATTTGCCCAAACGATTCTTCCATTGTGTGTGTGTCTGGAAGTGGTATTGTAAGATTCTTTTCACAGCAGGGAAGCCAACTCCGGCGCACCCCCGGTGGGGTTCGGGAGTCGGTGACGAATTACCTTGCCCATGTGTGGATTCCGTCTGAGAACTGGCTCATATTATCAACAGAAAATGGTGATTTGGTTCTTATGGAAAACAACGAGGTAAAGTATGCACTTCCGCTTTCCCCATCAGACGGGATTGCTATTACTGCGTTGGTTGCTTGTGGCAAAGGCTTTATATGCGGAGGGGACCTGGGTCTTATTAGCATTTACGAACGGGTTGACAACAAGGAGATGTATCGGAAGGTTCGAACGTTCAAGTTCAACAATGACTCGAACATTATGGGACCTCCGGGTGATGCAATACCCGTGATACTTTCCTTTACTCTGTCCCCTCCACCCGCAGAGGAGTACGTTTCATTTCTTACTAGCACGAAGCAGCTTTATTCACTAAACCTTCCGAATGCCGACTTTTTTAAGAATGAGGATGGTGTGTTTGAGCCCATTGGCCAACCGTTTCACTCGGCGCCAGTGATAGGGGTAGACATTTGTGTGCAGCGGCCACTCGCTGTCACCGCAGGGCGCGACCGCTGCGTTTTTGTGTGGAATTTTATCACAGGTGTTGTTGAGTTCCGCAAGCGCTTTACTTCGGACATCTGCAGTGTTGCTTTGCACCCATCCGGGACGCACCTTCTCGTAGGACTCGCAGATGGTCTGCATATGATGAATTTGTACTACAACGATGTTCGGCACCTTAAGAACATTGGCATAAGATCCTGCATGGAGTGCCGCTTTAGTAATGGCGGCAACTTTTTTGCAGCTGCTCATGCCACGACGGTTTATGTGTACTTCACTCATACTTGTGAGTTAATAGGCCATCTACGAGGCCACAGTGGCAAAGTAAAGAGCATATACTTCGTCCCACCGGATGACACGCGGATAATAACCGTAGGTATGGATGGTGCTGTTTTTGAATTTAGCTTGTGCGACTTCCATAAGGTAAATGACAACACCCTAAAAGAAATGACATACAACTGTGCAGTGGCGGACTTGGGAACTGTGTGGACTGCAGGTAATGACCGCAAGTTACGCCAATTTGATCGCACTAAGCTGTCACAAGTTGCGGTGCACGACCTTCACAACGCCTCCATATTTTCTATGGCCATCAGCTCCAGATTGAAGCTACTTTTTACTGGATGTGAAGATGGCACGGTTCGCGTCTTTAACACGTATCTTGGTGAGAGGCTTTCGTTAAATGACAATGACAACGATGTAAATGGTATCATGTCGGAGCTGCACCATGCCCACGCAGGCGTTGTTTCACGTCTTGTCCTATCGTTCGACGACGGATTAATAATAAGTACAGGTGAGGACGGCGCCGTTATATTTTGGGATGTCGTCGCGCCGTATCGGGGCCCTCAAAAAGAGGTGGAATATTCGAGCGAACTGTTTGTAGCACGTAAGGATATGGAAGCATCTACTAAGACCGTAGTCGAGCTCACCGCTGAGGC
This sequence comes from Trypanosoma equiperdum, assembly GCF_001457755.1. Taxonomy (NCBI): domain Eukaryota; phylum Euglenozoa; class Kinetoplastea; order Trypanosomatida; family Trypanosomatidae; genus Trypanosoma; species Trypanosoma equiperdum. Next base: position 30,733 of record NW_027124093.1, read on the forward strand.
AACTGAATTAAAAGAGCGCATGCGACAACAACAAATAATTCGTGACCGTGTGCACGAAGAGCAACTGTCGAGGTTGGAACGGGAGTTCGCAGAGAAACGAGCAGAGCGTGTTGCCCGTTTTGAAGCTCTAAAAGAAGAGAAAAATGAACAGGCAATTAGATTTACGGAGTATATGGCTGAGATGGAGGATAAGGACAAGGCATCCCTACTGCGTACCAAGGAGGATTACGCCGCGAAGATCCTGTTTTTACGTCGTCGCAGTGACCGCTTGCAGCAACTGATTAGTGAGAAGCAGCATGAGCATGACAAGAATATTGTTCGCATACGCGAGCAGGCGAGACAAAAACCAGTTGAGGATAGGGAGATCCAGCAGCGTACCATAAAGGAGCTAGACGATCGTTATCAGCAGTTGCTGGCAGAAAAGGAAGAGGATGAAAAGCGCACTGATACGTTCTGCGCTATGATGGAGGAGGCCACTGACGTAGAGGTGATCAAGCGGAAGGAGGGCAATGAAAAGCGGCGCAAGGAACAATCACACGAGCTGTTTGCTTTGCAAGGTGTAAACGACTCTTTGCTCTCGGCCGAGAACATAGCGCGGGCAGAACTGGAGGCCACGAAAGCGGAGGTGCGAGAAAGGATGCGGCAGCAAGCGGCACTGGAGTCACAAATTGAAGCCGCCAAACGCGACATTGAGGCACTCACACAGGAGTTCAGGGACCGTGGAGAAACCATAGCCGAGAAGGAACGCCGAGTACTTGATTTGAAGAAGAAGAACCAGGAGCTTGAGAAGTTTAAGTTTGTTCTGGAGTACAAAATCAAAGAGCTGAAATCTCAGATTGATCCCCGTGATGAAGAAATACGGCAAACGAAATCTCGTCTAGCGGAGATGGGACGAGAAGCGGACAAATACACCCGTAGCAACGATCACCTTGTCCTACAAATACGCAACTTGCGGCAAAAGAAGGCTGGACAGAGTCGTGAGCTTGAGAAGCTGGCTGTTTCCATGCGCAGCTTCGGTGAGTTCCAGTCCCGTCTGTGGACGGAGTTATGTGATTTGCACGACGAAACAAACCCGCGTAAGTTGAAGGAGTCGGCCAAGCAACTCTTCGACAAGTACACGTCGGGGAAGGCAATTGGTACACTTAAAGCCCTTGCGTCGCGGTCAGCAGCCGATGAAGTAAGGGAGTACAACCGTGAACGTGATCACCTTGAGCGCAATCTTGCCGGACTGAGGAATAAGGTAAACAAGAACGCGGAGAATAACCGTAGTGACAAGTATCGTATTACTGCTGAGAACGTCATTCTTATAAAGGAAATCAATGACTTGCGAAAGGAGGCCAGACTGCTGGCGGGAAAAGCCGGTGTGTGGCGATCGGCAGGGCAGAGCAGTGTATCTGCCTGTGAGGAGGATGTTATACGGGAGATTGCCTCACAACGCGCAGAGCTAGCGCGCCTAAATGAAATAGCGAAGAAACTAGAGGAAGACATTCAGACCAGGTCCGCTCAGGTGCCGCTCTCCACGAAGAAGGAGGAGTAAAAATTGTATGGGAGAGGGAAAGCGGTCTGTTGCCCTGGGGTGGGCACACTCTCTCCAGAAATGTACAAGAAAAAAAACATCAGCGGTAGAAACAGTGACGTGCGATTACTGTATGTACCCTCAAACAATAAAGAAAAATGTTCACATACTTCTCTACCCCGCTGTGGCCGTGGTTCGAAGGTGTGCTCTATTATCATTTTTATACATAAATAGATTTACTGTCTGATGTGCATTAGAAGGTAGGTATCCATGTGAGCATGAGGGCGGGTGGATGCGTCCGTTGTGTTCGTGCACTTTTTTCCTGGTTGTTATTGGTACTGTTGCTATTTTTCTACCCCGATATGGTCCGTTTTCAATCGCCTTTTCCCTTCCAACTTTACACTTTCACTAGTTTTCAACCGTCCCGGGTGGATGCTGTCGCACGCCGTCCCCCGTCTGCGCCTCGCCGCAGCAGCAGTGAAAGCAGCCGAATGGTATGCAGCGGAAAATCGACGAAAACAAAAGGGAGGGGATGTGACCCGAGAAAAAGTTGATTGTACGGCGCCACTTTGGTTTGACGATACAGAGCAGAACCTGTTGGCCCGTGAGCAACATGTTCGCAGCCCCGCATACCGCGAGCTGCACCGTCCTGCCCTTACAAACGCCGCTATGGGCCTCTACGGTGGTGAGCCTGGTTTCGAGAAGGCTCACCGCGTGTGGGTGGACCCCGATCGGCCTCATATAAAGCACATTTATAACCAGACAGCGCTAGCAAGAAACCTTCGGTATGCTCGGTACGGATATTTTAAACGGGATATGCACTTACTTGACGTCGACAAACTTGTCAGGCACGCTCGCTTGTTACCAACGCCGGGTCGTTTGCTCACTGACTTTTTATACCAAAGAGTGCCACTACCGGATAAAAGTTGTGCCGCCCTTATACGGTACCAGAGACAGCAGATTGAGATGCTGGAAGTGTGGGGGCGCCACGCTAGCTTCCAATGTGCTGTGGAAATGTTCGAGCGCATGATTGTAACAAACATCCCTCCTGTAGAGGTGGGTGTGGAGACACACGGCGAGATGGTGTTATGTGCTGCGGCTTGTGGCAGGTGGGAAGAGGGATGGAACGTGTACGCAAATCGTGCGAGGGAACTTGAGAAAGAGTCCCCCGAGTCCTTCATCCTCAACACGTTTTTCTTCGATGCATTGCTTACTCTTTGTGTTGCAGCGGGTCGCGTAAGCGAAGGCATAGACACCCTGGAGGAGGTTATCAAACGAAATCTTCGACCCCGCGGTACCATGCTGAACAAGGCCATGATACTGTATTCAATTTTGGGGGAACAAATGTCAAAACATGAAGCGTCAAGGGCCACCAGCGAGGGCGAAAGATCCTACCTGTGTGAACCTGAGGAGGTGGAGAAAATGGGTTTGGAAGTTTGGTCCCTTTTTGACTTTTATCAGCTGCCCCGAACAACCGCTTCAATTGAGGCGTACATGCGCATGTGTTGTGCCTTCAATAAACCAACGCTTGTTTTGAAAGCACAGGGTTTCGCAGATGCATCTGATATCCGCCTTTCCATAGAATGCTTCCATTGGCTGGTCTATGCGATCCGTGGGGTTGCTGGTTTTGGAGATTACGTCATGGACGTCTTATCTCAACTGCGACCACGAGGCTTAACGCCAGATTTTGTCCTCTTCACTCTTTCATTCATGTACTGCGCACTTCAGCGCGATGGTGAACTAGCACTTGCCATATTTGACCAACATTTTGTCCATCAGAATATGAATCCGACACCGGAGATGGTGCTCCTCTTTATCCAGGCTTGCAGTAACTGCGAGAAGCCAACCGCGGCCATGCTAGAGAGATCTGAAACCTTGATCAAGCGGTTGGAAGCTGTGGGTAGTAGTGTGGATCTTATTTCACCCATCTACGATCAGTTTCTTGAATTGTGTGCCCACCTTGGCGCGGTTGCTTCAGGGTTTAGTGCCTTGAAGAGAATTGTAGGGTTTGGCAAGCCTTTGACGACGCGGATGATTAATTCGCTTTTGTTGGCAAACTCAAACGCCATTTCATCGAATGGTTCGCTTTCCATGACGGAGGAGCTCGTGGGTTTCTTCACTTTGTTGAAGATTCGACCGAATGCGGACACCGAGATTTGTGTGAATTTGTGCAGGGATGCTTTTGGTGAATCCCCTGTTGTAAATGATTTTATCAAAGTTATCGGCGAGAGCTTACAAGGTGACTCCGAAAAGGGTGAAGCACCTCAATATGATGAGGATATCCCTGTGATTCAAGTTCCCCCTCATGAGCTCAGGCAGTTGCGTACAGAGTGGAAACTTAGTCCTCGTGACATCGTCCTTCGCCGCTTTGGGCAGCACACGAAGCCACCGGGGAAGGCAGCTCTGGATGTTGGGAGTATGCGTGGTAGCGTGATACCATTTGGTCGCTCGCCTGGGGAGCAATTGGTATAAGTTGTGGCTTCGGTATGGCATTGATCATACTGCTTTTACTCGTATAATTGCGAATGTTTTTTCCCCCTTTTGGCACTTCACTGTACGTTCGTCCGGGCACTAGTATTCCTCACTTGCTGGTTAAATGAATACAGGATGATAATAGGAACAGGGGACAAGATCACCCCTGTTCCCTTTGGCACAATAAGTTGTTGTCTTTTTTCTCTTGCTTTTGCCAGCTTCGTGAGCTGGTCCCCATTCCCCACCCCATCCGGCGGACCACCGGAGTTACTTAGGTCTGTTTGTTTCTGTAGTGGTGGACAACAAATAGAGGTTAGGTGATGCTGCAGTGGGAGTGGCCCACTTCACTGTGCGCAGAGAGAAGGGAGTTGATTCGCGCGGCCGTTGAGCGCGCCATCCGGAACTCCATGGCTGAGGGTAGCGATGGGCAAATTCGTGGCACTGTGAACGTAGATGAACTTAATCTGGGGTCCAACCCTCCTGAAGTCACGCTCAGTGGAATACGAATGCTGTCGGCTGAGCGCACAGTAATAATGGTGAAGGTGCGTTACACTGGTGATTTTTTCATTCGCCTTAGTGGGCTTGAGGTGAACCTCGATATGGTGGGGTCCGGCGCCGAGGAAGCCGACAATAACTTCGCCCTTCCATTTTTTTGCCCGTTTGAGATGACATTACGGGACATTCTCATCGATGGAATGGTCGCCATTGAGATTCTTCAGGAACTTGAAGAAAATGTGCAATGGGGAAAATGCGCCGATGTACCAGTTGCCCCCCTCGCGACGACTGTCAGAAGCAGGAAAAACACAAATGGTATGCGCCCACCGTGTCGTGCAGGCACCCCGTCCACTCGTCACCGCTCGGGGTACGGTGTTTTACTTGGCGGTGGCGGCCGGGGGGCAATGCGGTTGCCGGGTGTACTCGACTCCATTGATGGTTCACTTTCATCAGTGGATATGGAAGGAGCATCGGAGGGTCATCCGAGGCATTCTTTGAGGGTGCGCAATGTTTCCCCACCATTCTTTGACATTTTATCGACTAAAGTGCTAGTGAAGCAACGCGTGGTGAAGATGCAGCTTTTTGGTGATCCGCTGAAAAGTTTCCGGGTGTTGTCTAATTTTGGTTCAGTGCAGGGTGCAGATTGTAAGGCGGAGCAGACAATCCGGAAGCTGATCAAACCCGCCATCGAGCAGCTCATAGAAGAGGGTATCATCTTCAACATATGATGCCGCTCGGTTTTGGTATTTCCTTTTAGTTTCTCGTGTTACATGGGCATGCAGTTGCCGATAAGTTTCGTTGAAACCGGATCGAACTTTGCTTTAAAAAAAAAGATTTACTCAGTAACACCCCTCACGCCACTTTTTTTTTAATTCTTGTTTTTGTCGCCACCTGAAGACTTTCTCTCATTCTGACCACCTTTGTGGCAGCTAATGCTTGTGGTTACCACTTTTGTCCTTCTCACTCCCACCTGTCTCACCTGTACTTCCAGTGGTTTGACGTCTGCCTTGCAGCGTGCTAATCACCAAGGAGGCTATGGTAAATAGTTCCGCTTTGGTTAGTGTTGGTGTGCGAGTGCGGCCCCTGGTGAAGGGAGCAGCGAATCCGCAGCACGTGTCAGAGTTCCAACAGAAGAAAGCCTGCGCGGTGCTTTCTGACACCACACTGCGGGTAAGTGATGGTTGCTCAGTGGGGAATGGACGCACGGTTCACTTTGCGTACGATTGCGTGTTTGATGAAGATGCGACGCAGGAGGAGGTATACGAGGCGCTCGCTTTGTCTGCGGTAGAAAACGTGGTAAGCGGTACCAACTCGTCGCTGTTAACATACGGCCAAACTGGGAGTGGGAAGACATATACAATTCTTGGAGTGACAAATCCTGAGGCAGCAAATGGAGAACTCATTACAAGTGAGTCGGGTGTCCTCCTCCGCTCTCTTCAAGATATACTGAACTACGCATCTTTGCGCAGAAATTCATCGCATACTGTTGTTGGAATTTCCGCTCTTGAAATTTACCTGGAAGAAGTGAGAGATTTGTTGAGTGCTGGCGAGTCCCCCGCGGTTGTGCAGATGGCTGTCACAAAGGACCACGTTCTCTTTTCGAATCTTGAGTACGTGCCGATCCTTGAGCTTGACGATGCACTGCGGGTGTACCAGGAGGCATCGGCCAAACGTATGCAACGAATGACCTTCGGAAACGACAAATCGTCCCGTTCCCATGCAATTTTTAATATCGAGGTGTACCAACAGCCTATAACAACTGTGAGCACCAAACCGTTGACTCTACCACAGTGCTTAGCTTTGAAGGAAGCGTCTCAGGTGTGCCCCCCGGGAACGAGACCCATATCGCACACACATGCGTTGTTTGCTGACGCTTCGAACGACCTACTTGGCGATGCCAATGCTCCCGTAATGTACAGTAAGTTGTCATTGGTAGATCTTGCGGGAAGTGAGAAGCCGGGAAACGTCAAGGTGAATAGTATTGGTTTTGACGAGCTTAAAAAAATTAACTCGTCACTGACTGCATTAGGAAGTGTTGTGCATGCCCTGTATGAGGGCGCGGCGCACATCCCGTATCGCAACACAAAGCTCACAACCGTTCTTCGCGACACTTTCGCCGCCCCAAATTCTCACGTCGTTCTAATCGTAACGGTGAGCCCAACTGTGCTTACATTCGATGAGACGGTTTCGTCTCTTCACTTCGCCAACAAAGTGAAAGAGCTCAAGGTATCTTCCACCGCTATCCGCAACACAAATAATGACCTCGATTCGCCAAAAGCAGGGAGTTTCCACTCGTCAGTTCGGTGCTTTGCGGAGTTATCTGCAGATTTGGCCATCGCTCGGGAAAAGCACAGCTTTTCCCCCCCAGAGGTCATAAAGCATGTGGCAGCAGATAGAAACAATCTTCTGTACGACACGGCCTTCAATATACGCCTCAGGGACTCTGATGCACGATATATTGGTATGTTTACCCTATGTGATGCACTGAAAGCTGTCGCGTCAGAGAAGGAGACTGCAAACGAGGAGGAGCGACAAGAGGAATTGCGGCGCGAGCTGTGTGACGAAATGGTTGAGGAGTGGAAAAATGGGTACATGGAGCTTCACTCGCGCTTAGAGACGGCCTCAGCGGATGATGGCCCATTGACTACAGACGAGTGGCAGGCGTGGGAAAGGAGACTTGTGAAGGAAGCTACCGACTATAGAGATACTCGCTCCATGCGCCGTCAGCTCCATCAGCGTTGTAAACTCGTTGCGACGGACATTGAAAAGACAGACAACGTGATCACCGGATTAGAGTATAGTGAGGCCCACCTCAATGGAGGTCACAACGGCGGTGCTTACAACGATTACTCTGGTGAAGAGTCGACTCATTGGGAACTGGGGGGAGAATGGGACGACGAGGAGGGAGAAGATGAATTGTCTGAAATTTCGTCTGATGTGGGAGAGGCAGCTGAATTAGCAACAACGTGTCTCACAATGTGTAACTTAATGTACAGGAACAAACAACTTTCGACTCTACTAGAAGAAGAGCAGGATCGGTACCAGTCGCAAAATGAAGAGGTGCTGGAGATGTGGAGGCTCAGCATGGCCCGTGCTGTGACAGATAGCGCGACCACGCATTTTAACGAAGGGGGTGGCAGGAATTACCGTGAAGTATTACGCTCAGTGCTGGGACCGTGGACACCTAAGGGAAAGGAGTTAGCGGCCCAACCGTTCCCGTACTGGATGCGCGTGGATGCTGATATTGGGGCAAACACCCGTTCCCGCAAAAAGGAGAAGGGGGTCCACCAGACAAAGTATGATGACCCCGAGTTTTTGGATGACGTTGCTTCTTTCATGAAGATGGGGGGTAAAGTCAGAAAGTTTAACAGTGATGGTACATGCCACAGTCGACTTATTTATGTAGATGTCAAGTCTAGAGAACCCCGCTTGTGCTGGTCGGTTGTTGGCTCTCTAGGGAAGGAGGGCTCCTTCCCGCTTTGTTTGATAACAAGTATTCTGTTGGGGCGCGTCAAAGAAGACTCTGTTGGGGGTGTGTGTTACACCAGTTGGGGTGTTATTCACACACAGCACGAAAAGGACTCGTACGGGAGAGAAGAACGAGTAGATTTTGTGTGTGACTCTCCACCTGAATTCGAGGCATGGGTGATTGGCCTTAGTCATGTCACAGGTCTGTGGCCTCGTTTCGAATTACCAATGGGAATAAGTGATGACGGGATGGCTTTCCGAATTGGGGACCGTGGTGTGAACTTTTGTAGAGAGTGGCATGTACCTTTAGCCGTGTATGCGGAGACGAGAGAGCAACTACTAAGTCGTCAACGGAGTAAAGGGGTCCGTTTGACGCCAGGAGAACTTCGCGTTCTTGTACGCTTGGATATATTTAGATCTTCCGCGATGTGGCTGCATTTCCGCGACGAGGGTCTTGTCGTGAACCCTCTTCCGGTGCTCAATTGCTACGTTGGCGCTGCCGAGGGGACAAATAGTGTTCCGCAAACATCCACGACAGCTGCGACGACACCCTCTCGGACCTCAACGCGTCACCTCTCATTGAGGAGCGCATCGACTTTGGGACCCTATTGAAAAATATCTTCTTTTAATTTGCACTTCTCCTTCACTTAATATCAGTGTTTATTGCTAATTTTACATTCCACAATAGGCTCTGCTGTGTTGCGTCGGGCGCTGTGGTCGATGCGTCTTCGTCCATAGAAATAAAAGCTCCCCAAATGTCGCTAGTAGAACGGTGAGCGTGTATACGAGGTGGACTCACCACTGGATATTTTTGAATTACCTGCACCCTTAATTTAGTCTCTTGTCTTGTTTTTTGATTTTTTCCTTTTGAACGCTTTCTTCTTGCCTTTGGCGTTGTCCAAAAATCGTTTGCAGTAATTTTGCTATTAAATATTGTGCTCATTTACGTTTGCTCTCCATCACACGAGTAGTGATTGAAAGAAAACTCCGCATGTTCTCCCGTCTCAGTAACGCATAACGGTGTGGTACGAAAAAAATATTATATGTTACTAGAGTGGTTAGCGAGTGACCTCGGTCGAGATAGTCCGATTCCCCATCCCCGCGGGGATTTGCTTCTCCTGTTCTTAAACAGAATGAGGGGATTTGATTGGATAAAGGGAGGGGAAAAAGGGACACAACTTGCCCAGGTAAATCATTTTTTTTTCCGGGAAATTAACTTTTGGTCAGCAATGTTGTAACATATACTTTCGCTTGACTCTCGAAGATAGTCACTCAACGTTGAATTCCTTAACCTTATTTCTCTGCTGGTATGTTTTCACCACCCCTCTGTGCTCTCTTCTATCTTTTGACACCATTAACTATTAGATGCAGACCCCTGGTGAGGAAGACCTGGTCCACAAAAAAAACGCCCAGCGGAGGGTCGAGGAGCACATGCGATGGAAGGCGGCTTTTTTTCAGAGCAGGCCACCCCCACCGTTTGTCCCCCAGTGCCGCCGACGTCGTGAGCCAATAGCTTCGAGTCCGGTCCATATATTTCACAAGCGGGCACTGGAGCTTGTTGCCGCTGAGCGACCGCCTGTGGTTTCGTCGTCGTCAATGAATGCGTGGCCCGTTGCAGCAGCAGAGAAATCTGACCCTAAGCGTTCGGCCTGGTTGGAGCAGATGAAGTCGGAGATGAATCGCCGCAATCCGTATACAGATTTGAATATATGCTCGGACCCGCGGTGCACAGTTGTGATGTCGGGGTTGCACGCCAAAACGGTGGAGGAGGACATCCGCATCTTCAGCGAGCAGTTTGGTCGTGTGGTCAGCACTCGTCTAATTTTTGACCGTAATGGTCACAGCCGACGGTATGGCTTTGTGCAGTTTGGACGGGAGGCGGATGTGCAGAGAGCAGTTGCAAGTAGTGGAAAGAGGCGGCTTCACGGTCGGAGTGTTGTGATCGACGTGGAGCGAGGGCGGCAGGAACCTGAGTTTCTGCCGAAACGCATTGCAAAAGCTGTGAAATTGCAGGGAACGTCGATCAATTCCCCCGTTTTGCCGTCTGGAGACACGCCAATTGGCAAGCGCCAGCGCAATGAGACCGAACGGCAACAAGATCGATCAAGGGAGGCTCCAACTAAGCTGGAGCCATCGGGAGGTGAACTGAGACACCGTGATGATGTGGACATCCTTCTGGATGATATCATGAGTATTACGTGATCCCTCGGTGCTGCCGTTTCCCTCCCTCCTACAACCTTTTGTTCATCTTTACCACATACACTGGTATTGGACACACGTGCTTGCCAGTTAGCATTTGTGTTCCTTCCATATGCCGATGGTTTGAATACCACGTCACAGTAACTATTTTGTCTGTGTGTGTATGTGCCACTACGGCGCTAACTGTTTGGCAGCACTCACAAGAAAGCTCCGGAGACAACAACATTCCTGTATTACAGAATTTCTTGGTTATTTTAAACCTTTGTGTGTTTCCACCCTTCGAGTTAACTTTGCTTATTCGCCTACGCCCCAACCTATGCTTTGTTTCTTTTTAGCCTATTTACGGGTCAAAAAGGAGGTTACAGCGAACCAGAGTAGTACGTGTGTATATATTTTTTCCCTCACTACTTTACACCTTATTGACAGAGAGACCCGCCACCGGCTCTATTAAACAGAGTTGGGTGTGTTTGAGGGTGCCTCAGCACCGGCGTTTGTGGAGCCGGCAGGCTTTGGGTGTTAGAGGGTGGGGAGGGGAGTACGCCAGAGCGGGAGTGAGGACCATCTCCGATAACGTCGAAGGAAAGGTTGGAGAAGCTGGTGATCAATGCACGTCTACACCATCGACCAAATTCTCGAACTGCGGTCGCTCTACCCGGAGCCACCGTACCCCGGCTTTTCACTTGAGGAGGCTTGCCGCAGAAAGAAGCAAACACAGACGAAACTGGTGCGTGGACCCAACGCATGGGCCGCGCGTGGATCGGCAAAAACCACAGCTGAGTGGGTCGAGCGCCTCGTCTACGGGTCATTAAATAAGCTGAGTGCGGCTAATTTCAACGAGATAGTCTCGCAACTTCAGACAAATACCATATTTTCTTCAGATGAGATGCTTAAGAAGACGGTTTCGATTATCTTTAATAAAGCGCTAGGGGAGCCTGAAAACAGTAACGTCTATGCAGGTCTGTGCTACAAGCTTGCGGAATATGAAGTAAGTCTCAACGTCGTACAGAAACAGAAGGAGGGCAAGAGACTGTCAAAGTTGCGCAATGCCGTTGTCGGGATCGCGCAGACGGAGTTTCAAAACCGCCGGAATGTTCCTTCATCGGAGGGACTCTCTGAAGAGGAGGTGGAGCAGCAAAGGTCGTCCTTCATGAGACGCAAGGTAGCAAACATGCGATTCATTGGAGAGCTCTTCCTGCACAAAGTTCTTTCACACAGTACAATGATGGATATTATCAACATCATTATGCAACCTGAAAAAGGGGGTTACCCGGCGAGCGAAGACCTCGAGTTTCTCACGGTGCTCTTCACTATTGTTGGCAAGAGCCTTGACTCCATCGCTGAACTCCGACCGAAATTGGATGCCTATTTTAAGGTTCTGGAGGGCCTAAAAGACCAGAAGATTTACCCTCCTCGCATATGCTTCAAAATGTTGGACCTCATAGAGTTACGGCGTGATCGTAACTGGGAGTCGCGCGAGACTGTAATGCCGAAAACGTCCGCTGCGACACAGAAAGAACCACCTCGTGCCTCTGACAGGGCTGTGCGTTCCTCAACGACGCCGAACTCGAGTAACGCAAGCAGTAGCGGATCGAAGAAAGGGAAGGGTGCGGGTCCGTGTGACTCTGCACTGGGCCAGCGAGCAGCGGCTTCAACGGTGGGAAAAGATGCGCGAGAGGGATTGAAGTCGCGTGCTTGGCGAGATGTTGTGAAGTCGGAGATAGTGGCGTGTGATGATCACGAGATGACCGTTACGGAGTCTGTGGCTTTTGAGGAACGTGTACGTTCGCTTTTTCAGGAGTGGCTAAGTGGCTACAGAACCGGGTGCCTGCCCAATTGGCAGGAGGAATTCCGTGATTGTGGGGCCCGACCGATACCTGACATGGACCTTCCCACGGCAGTGGCGGCCCAGGTGGTGCGGGAGGCCTGTATGACGACGAGGAAGGATGCTCAGTGTGAAGCCAGCAGACTTATGGTTATCGGCCTGTTTTTGGAGGATGATCAGGTGTTTAACGGGTTTGCCGCCGCTCTTTCCTCAGCCATTGAAGAGGGAATACTTGAGGATGTACCGAAGTTTAGCGAACGCTTCGCCAACATGCTGAGGTTCACTTCTGGCGACGATGTGAAGACGGATGTGTACTACGACGCGGTGCGAGTTCTATGCACGGCGTATGGTATGCTGCGTGACCCAGATGAAATGTCTCTCAGCACTTTGATGGAGTTCTGGGGCAAAATACCTCCTCCTGAGAAGAAAGAGGATGCCATATTTTCATTGCCTGTGGTGCAGTCGTTGGTAACAATGACGAAACTTGGGAGGGCACAGATTACCGGGCACATCATTTCCTCATTGCATGCTAACGGTCTCGTGGACGACGCAACACTGCATGAGTGGCTTGGGACTCCCGGAGGAGAGGTTGACGCTGAAGTAAAAGATGCTTTCAGGAAGGCTACAGTTGGGAAGGGGACCTTGACTTGATGTGAGCGGATAGGGAACAGCGTAAGAAGGGTGAAGTTCGTTGTTGGCAGCACCTCTGGTGGCGTCTCGCCGTCAGAGTGGGTGAAGGGGCCGCAGCGCGATTAAAGATGGAGGAGAGTAATTCACCTGCTTTCACTAATGCATAAGGAAGAGACAAAGTTTAAATAACACCAGTGCGCGATAACGTAAACGACGTCGGGACAAGAGAGAATAAGTCGAACGCAAATAAGCAGGGGAAACAGAGTGTGTAAGCGATGGCCCGCTAGGTACAGGGGAGTGCGGTCGTGTGACCTGTCGCTAAGCAAATTTGATGTGGCCTATGTGGTCACGTTGACGCGTTGGTGTGAACGTTTCTGCGGAATCCACTTTTGCTTTAGGATAGGAAGGAAACAATGTTAATGTTGTCTCGTGTACGTGCATGTGGTAAAGAAGTGTCTCTAATGTTTAAGCTGCAACTTTGCTGTGGTTCCGCCTCATGCACTCCCGCGAATGCCTTTTCACCTTTTTGGCCATGTACATTCGTTAGTTAAGAGCTAAGAGAAAGAGGCACTTACATAAGAGGGAATTATGAGCTTCAGATTTGTCCAGCGGTTTATGCTTGGAGTTACAGCTGCCTCTGCTGGATTCTACAGCTGCTGCTTTGTCGTATATCCTGGTGAAGCTGCCATTCTCTACAATAGGATCACTGGTCTGAAGGACTCCGTGTATGGCGAGGGTTTGCAGTGCCGTATCTTAGGGCTCGATGAAATCAAGGTATTTAATATTCGCATTCGGCCTCGTGTGCTGAAGACCATGACCGGCACAAAAGATCTTCAGATGGTGAACATAAGTCTTCGTGTACTCTTCCGTCCGCAGACGGATCGGTTGCCACAGATATACCGTGAGTTCGGCATGGATTATGACGAACGTATTCTTCCTTCTATCAGCAACGAAATTCTCAAAGCAGTTGTGGCCGAGTACAAGGCCGAGGAACTGATTCAGAAGCGCGACGTCGTGTCCGCGCGCATATACCAGCTGATGCAGAGCAAAGTATCACAATTCGGCCTTGTACTGGAAGACTTATCGCTTGTGGATATTCAGTTCGGTAAGGAATTCATGGTGGCTGTAGAGCAGAAACAGGTTGCACAGCAGGAGGCAGAGAGATTCCGTTACGTTGTGCTAGAGAATGAGCAAAAGAGGCGTGCCGCTGTTGTTCGCGCCGAAGGTGAGGCGGAGTCTGCCCGCCTGATCTCGGAAGCCATTCAACGCTCGGGAGGGGGACTGTTGGAGCTGCGAAGAATTGAAGCGGCTGTGGACATAGCATCAAAGCTCATACCAATGCGAAACGTAACCTTCCTTCCAGGGGGGAGTAATATGCTTCTCCACATGAAGAGCCATCAGGCATCTGAGCAGGCACATTGAACAGAAGGAAGGGATTAAATAAGATTGAACGGAAACAAGGTGTGTGCGTGTGGGTGGGCGGGTGAAACGCCGTTCCCTTCGTCTGTGGTGGAGCTTACTGAGTAGTATTAAAGTATCGTCCGCATTTTCTCCATTTTCTTCGTTACTTAAGACTGTGCATATTTACACGCGCGACGGAGGAGCGGGTACGCCCTCTCTTGTTGTGAACGGTGCTAAAGGGAAAGCGTCTGCGGTGCTTGTGCTCGACTAAACATCCGGGGAGAGGGTAATCCCACGAGGTAACGCGACGTGTTGGTTGGTCGCCTTGTTCTGCCTGGTATATTCCTTACTATTCTCCGTTTACGTCCCTCACATTTCTTTAGCGTATAACCTTTTCCTCTGCTACATCCTTTCCAACGTTATTTTCATCACAATATTGAGAACGGGGAAGAAAAGTGTGGCCGGTCGGCAGTGATGACAACGCTAGGTGTAGGAGACGCCTTTGGTGCTAGTCTATACGAAGGTGCCTATGTTACCGCTTTGTTGACAGTCAATTGCACTGTCGTGGTGGGCACTGACGCAGGGAGTGTGTTGGCCTTTGCATATACAGACGGTGACGCTTTTATTGGCTCTGCTACACCTTCCGACTCTGAAAATATTACCTGTGATTGCGTGTACGCCCGCGCTCTACACTACGGTCCGGTCCACTGCCTAGCTGCTTCCTCGGCGTATCTTGTTGCCTCTGCCGGGCACGACGCAACACCCGCCGTCCAGCCGATCAGTAGTATGATTACAAATACGAACGGGCGGGCGGTCCGCCTGCATGGACATACGCTAGCGGTAACGTGCATGGCCTTCTTCTCAACCGGTTCGTGGCTGGCGACATGCAGCGTTGGGGGGCACATCATTATTTTCGATACTTCGTCTTGCACACTTCTTTGTGAAGTACGCGTTGGTTTCCCTGTACGTTGCCTAGCCCTTGCGCCTGATGAAACTATGTGTTACGTCGGCGGCACACAGTTGGCACGTGTGGATTTGTATGATAACGATCGCCCCCTTGAACCGTTGTTGCAGCGGGAAGAACCATTTTGGATGCGGCGTTACGCATGGAATACGGAAGCTGCTGCCAGCGCTGAGACGGAAGACAGTGGAGAAGGGCACACGAGTGAGTCACCGAGCGACCTGTTCATTGCTGCTCTTCATGTAGACGAGAACGGTCTCACCGCCATTTTTCAATCACGGGATCGCAACTTGGACGATGGCGCGATCGCAACATGGAGACACGATGCTGCAAACTTTTGGCTTTCCTCCAACTTTAGGCGGTTGAAGAAACCTCAGCTAGTTCAATCGCAGCAAAATCCGAGACAAGGGGTTTCCGTTTCGTGTTCTCGTTTGCATATTCGAGTGGAAGAGGTGTTGCAGACTAAGGAGAAAGGCAATTCACTTTTTTCCCGCGCTAGCGATGGTTGGAGTACGTGGGGATCTGCTTGTGTCCGTGTCGGGCAGTGTCCACCCACGCAGACGGTGAAGTGGACGGCAAACGTGCGCTCAGCGCTTCCACTGTCGTCAGCGGCATATGGACGATTGGGGTGCGAGGAGGAGCGTGAACGGCGGCTTCAGGGAGAGTGTGATGAACTTGTGGAGCAACTTAAGGCTGAGTGTGGGGTGCGTGGAATAAAAAAAAAAAGGCACCGCGACACCGCTACGACGTGAGGAAGGGTACCTAGTTATTGTCGCTTCAGCATATTTCCATTTCGGAGGATCTGCACGTCGAGCTTCCGCGGAAGGAAGCGGTGTACCCGTCCACACTAATTAACGCTGGTTGTTGTTGGGCCGCAGAGCGCATCGAGACGTATTTTTTTTTGTGTGTTTTTTTTTTTTGCGGTGTATACGGCCATTTCTTATGACTCTTTCCACCTTACCATGTCCTATTCGCCTGCACCAACTTTTGTTTATCTTACTCTTTCCTTTCCATTTAAATGGGCGCTCCCGCAGAAGGCAACGTTGAGCACTGTTGGGGTGTTGGAAGGATTCATAGGTAGATCGAACGAGAAGCAGATGGCAGAGAACAGTCCTACATCTGTACCAAATCTGTGCATGCTGGTGGGCGACGCTGTAGTAAATAAATTAATGCGTAAGGTGGGTAGTGTTGCTGCGTTGGCGCGTCTTTCCGACGCAGCACTGCGGCACATTGGCATGGAGGAGGACGGAGCCTCAGCTAACGGCCATCACTTGCGTGCCGGTTACCTTGCAGAGGCGCCCGTGTTTGTGGAGTTCTTTGGTGACGAGTGCGTGAGGGCTGATGACCTGCAGGCCGCTAGGAAAGGGATCGCTGTATTTGCCCGCAAGTGCTGTCTTGCCCTGAAAACTGATATCTCTGGCAGTTCTCCAGATGGTGCATTTGGTGGTGCGGAGTTAGAGAAGTTACGGCACAGTTTCGAGCTGCTACTGACAGAAGGAAAGGTGAGCTCTACGGACACACAGGCGCTTCCTGTTCCACACGTATTTGTTCGCGGCGAAGAAGTGAAAAAGAAGCGTGGAGGGTGGAAGGAGCTTCGCAAACTGCAGGCGAAACAGGAAGCCCCGAATCCTCTTGAACGAGCCGTTTCGTACGTAAAGATGGGTGTCAGCGAAGATCAGCAACTACAGTCAATTATTCAACGGGGTGATCTGCAAGCGCAGTTGCTAAAGAGTATAACGAAGGCGGTCGAGACGAAGAAACGTCCCCGCGATGGAGATGAAGAATATGACGACTTGATGCAAATTCGGTTGTAGCAGTTCATACGTTGTGGCGCGATGCTCGGAGGAAAACAAATAATAGCGGTACGGTGATGGTAATGTATGTTGAGGGGTTGGATAGCCGGCTGTGTGGAAATGTTACCACGAATAGCTCATGCGCTTGTTCACTATAGAGTTTTTTTTTTGCTTACCGTGTCAGGAGCAACTAGTTGCCCATTCTTGTGTGTACGCGATGCTCACTCGGCCACACGCGGGTTTGTTCACTTATCTCTGTTCCGGGGGTTGGGTGATCAGCGTTAGTCATTAATGCGAAGTGGGGCCGGTGTGTTAATGAGGTGGACTGGCAGGTGGGAACGGTTCGTTTTGTGAATTTGACCAAAGTGCTTCAGTTAGAGGTGGTGGTGGTGGTGGGTATCGGTGGGGAAACTTATGATGTGTATGGCTCTGTATATTGGGGAGAATGTTATTTTTTCCCTGCAGCAGTGGTGCTACGGCGTATTGATGGCTGCGAAGCACTTCCTTTTTGCCGCTGCGTTAGGTGCTTTGCGGGACAATGAGGGGATCACTTCTGCGTACCCTCCTCCCACGATGTTACGAATCCCAACGGTGGTGAAACGCCACACGAGGGTTATTATTTCACATGTTGAAGTTTACCTCTTTTTGTTTATTTAACTTGCTGTCATTATCATCTTCGGAGGCAGACTAGAAACTTTGTTTTTTTTTTTTT
>NW_027124093.1:48218-52732 GCF_001457755.1 Trypanosoma equiperdum
CATCCTTCGTTGTTGCGGCATTTTTTTTCTTCGCGCACCCGTCTGCCCGGCAGGTCTTCGGCTTTGTTTTTAGATAATAGAAAGAAAAAAAACCAAAGTACCGGGAGGTTCAGGTAACTTAGTACTCATTTTTGTGTCTGTTTTGCTGTCAGTTTCGTTGAAATGAGACGGCGCAATCAAAATGAACAGCGCCGTAATCCATCAGTTGATTCGAATGCACGGGACCGGAAGCCGGGTGTAATGTTTCCTACCACCCCCGAAAACCAGGGAGTTCCAATCGAGGATGTGCGATCCTCTTATTCGCGATTGACAAGCACTAGTTCCCAGCGTACAGCACAACGTCACGTTTCAATGCTGGAGGCGTCCCGGCATAGACTTTCCATCAGAAAAATAGCTGCGTTTCCGATGCAGCAGACGGCACCGAAGCCATTTCTTGCGTCTTGTGCTGACATCACGCGGTATGCTAGGAATTGGAATGCAGAGTTCCAGTTTGCGTGGGAAGCGGAGGACAACACCATTTCCCAGGCTGTGAGCCGGATGGAGGCGCTTCGCCGGATTGAGAAGGAGTTCGTGGAGGAGGCCACCCGCAAGGCGAAGCAGATCGTGACGCTCGACGATAACGGGCCTCGGGAGCTCCCGAAATTTCTGCAGTGTTATCGCGTGGACAACATTTTCTTCCGTGTTCTACCTGACAGCCGTTCGGGAAGGAACTATGTGGCCTCACTCCGCGGTGTGCTGCAGAGTCGTAGCCGCCTGTTGACTGTGCCGCTCTCCTGCATGATTTTCTACCGCGGAATGCCTGTGCTTGCGCAGGCCTTAGTCCCTATGTCGGCCAACCCGACCCGCCTTTATGGGGCTGAATCCACAGATGACAGCGAGGTCGAGGCGGAGATCCTCCACATGGCGGATGCTCTCAATATCCCATTTCCCGACGGCACTCTTGAGGTGTATGAGGGATTGGATGGCCGCCTGTACCTAACCAATTCCAACTCAACTCTAACCCCGTTGTTTGTTGACGATACAATCATGAAGCGCCAAGAGATGCTGAGGCTTTGTGGCAATGTGACAGATGGTCATATGGACACAGTTTCGTTGCTTGACAACACTGAAGTGCTCGACCGCATTGTGCACGCTTGTGTGGACAGCGAGTCTCGCTCAAACGGCGAGCGCTTGAGGAAACTGTGCGATGTGCTGCACTCAATCGGCATCAACATGTGCCTCCTGAAGCAAGTGGTGTGTAAAACTGAGGGTGTGGGGAGGTATTCCCCTGATGTGACACAACGAGTGAGGGAGTTGATATCCATTGAAATGATTGCACGGTCGGTGAAACAGGAGTTCTATTTGGAAGTTCAAGGAAAACGCGTGGCGTACGATGACGATATACTGGCCGGCACCGTCTCGAAACACATCGGGGCAGCCTTCACAAACCTGGATAATTTCCGCAGTATCTTTTTGGAGGTTGTAGCCAAGAAATATGGCATAATAGATTCCGATGAGGATCTCATCAAGTCCCTAACAGACATACGTATGGGGAGGAAGGCGGATATTGTGGCGCGCATATGTGCCCTTATTGGAGTTTCCATTGAAAAAACTTCCAAAAATCACACAGTAATGAGATGGCACGCCCACGTCAACGCCAGTGTATTACCCAAATTGATAGATCCTCAGTATGTTCGCGCACTAAGTGAAAAATACAGGACAATCGTTACACAAGATGGTTATCGGTATGCCTTTTGTCTGCCGGTCCGATGGAAGGTGGCGTGCTGGGATGGGCATTATGATGAAGCACTTGCCCTAGTACGTGAAACTGCAAAAGCGCACATGGAACTGTGTGCTCCTGTGAGCCTGTCACCCCTCTATTCGCGCCGTAGCGTGTGCGAGGTGTGCTTTGCAACTATGGAAAAAGACTACATTGCGGAGGGCCGGGGCTTGTTTCCTGACACAATGCGCGGTTTCGAAGAATTGACGGGCCCTGTAACGCAAGGCCGCCTTCACATTGAGTATGGCTTCTGGCTGCTGCGCGTGGCGACGTTGTATCAGTCTGACGAGCTGGCCACTTACAGAAGCTGTGTCGAGGAGGCTGCGAAGCACTTCTATAGTGCTATCGAAAAGCTTCCGGGCTATCTTAAGAGTGAGCACGGTGCATGGCTGCATCTTCAGCCGTACAAGGGGCTTCTTCAGTGTAAACAACTTCTTCCCTCTTGCTCCGTTAACACAAAGGAGCTCGTGAGCCATTCTGTCGAACTCAGTACCATTGGTTGGGCGTCAGACTATTTTATGTACTATCTGTGGGACTTAAGTCTGCAACTTGAGTCTGAAGGTTGGTACGAGGACGCAATACGTGTACTTCTCACCGCGATTACAATTAGCAAGAAGAAACCAACTGAATCGCGCGACTTGCCGTCCCTTTTAACTGATGGTGCACACATTTACCGCTCATGGGATCGTGAAAAATATGTAGAGCACTGTATGACGTTGCTGCGGGAGGCCGGAGATAAGGCGGCAGACTTATTTGGTGTTCAGAGTAGGGAGTATGCTGTCGTACAAAATAACAAAGGTGCGATTGAAATTGACCTTAATCGCTTAAGTGATGCGGGAGAGTCGCTCAAGAGGGCCGGTCTTGCGTTCGACAAAGCCGGTGTACCGAAAGACGATCCTGATTTTTTGGCGTATCTAGAGAACCTTCGTTATCTCGAGCAGCACCTCTCTTCCAGGCCAGTGGTATATCGTGGGATCTTGCAGAGGTATCCTTTCCTTGCAACTCGTGTCGACAGCTTTCCATTTGTTGATGTTCGGCTGCTGGAAGATGAGGTGTTCGTTGAACTTGCCCATCAGCGGGCGCGCGCAAGCAAGGACACAACTGAGAGCAGGCAACTGGAACAGGCAATGAAGGAGCGGATGTGGGAGCTACATCGTTCCATCCAAGAGGGTGATATACTAAAACGGTACCCCTTCCTTCGCGCCGAGGTCCATGGGGTGCGGACGGCAAGCCTCAGACTTGAAGACGATGGATTTTTTATGGATCTTGTGCATAAGTTGCGCAGCAGCGATGATTCTAAACAAACGAACGCCTTGGAGTATGCTATATGTGAGTATGTTGCCAAGAAGGCAAAGGATACAGCTCTTGAACGGGCTTTTGTCGACCGCCAGGAACAGGAGTTTAGCGATACGCACGGGGGGTACGTCAACCTCATGCTTCCGATACCATGGATTTACGTGTTGGAGGATGAACAAGTTAGAACACTAATTGACCAGATACGAAAATGCACCATGTCACAATCTTTAGGACCAGGCCTTGTGCAAATTCAGGGTCAGCTGGCCAGCCGTGTTGATGAGATCGAGCTCGACGCCTTTCGGTGGCGGAAGGAGTTGTCGCCCTGGCTTTCGTCATCAAAGCGCTACTCCGTTTCTGCTACCGATCTTGCCGGAGATACACACCTGCATGACCTTCTTCGCGTGCATCGCCTTTGTGTTTCCCGTGGGGACGCCGAAGCAGAATGGATCCATGCCCTAATATCTGCGAAGCTTGAAGCCATGTGGGAACGGGCTTCCATCGTGCGCACGTGCCTCGCGGTGGACGACGAGGAGTTACATCAGCAGTTTCCCTTTCTTGAGGAAAGGCCTTATCATCAACGACTTTCTATGTTACGGTTGCATGAGGACTCGGCGGCGGCAACGCTGATGGATCAGTTAGCAAAGAAGAATACTGATAGCAAGTTGCAATCAGAACTGGCGGTGGCGGTGCATCACCTTGCGGCACGGCGCCACGACGATAATGAACTGCAGAGGCTGAACTACGACGTTGAAAGTTTCACAACAGAGAATTTTGTAGTGGAAACCGTGCCGAACATGCGTGATGATTACTACGTGGTTTTATCCCAACGCCGCAATGCCGAGTTCAAGAACAACGCAGATGATTCACCAACGGCACTGGGGCTTACACATCAGATGGAGGAGCGGGTACTCCAGATGAATGTTTGGGTACGGAAGGTAAATGCAAACCGTTTCAGAAGGCGACAGCGTTCAGAGGCCAAATACCCATTTGTAAGCCGTCGGCACCTCGGATTCACCCTGGATGCCCTTGACGTGGAAGGGGATAATGAGTTCATGGCTCTTGTGATAGCTCGTGAGAAACTTACCGCAATGAAACCAGTCGTCGTAGCGGAAGTAGACAAGCTCAACGCGCGCGCCAACGACCGTGTGGCTTGGCTTGCCGTGAGGCGCACGACGCAGATCAAAGAGCACAACCAAAAATATCCCTTTATTCCAAGTAGGATGGAAGGTATAGATACGTCAACCATGCATTTGGAAGAAAACCAAAAGTTTGCGCAGAAAGCAGAGCAGTATTCAAAGCTCCCCAACTCACTTGGTACCTCCAACGATCTTCGGCGAAAGCGGCTTGTAAGGGAGATGCTAAACCACGCACTTGCCATCGCTCGTGAGAGCAATGTGCGCCAATGGCGTGAAGCCATCGAGAGTGAAGACCTCCGTGAGCGTTACCCGTTCTTGCCCGA
>NW_027124094.1:0-12519 GCF_001457755.1 Trypanosoma equiperdum
CTTATACTCTCATGATATCTGAACATACTAAAGCTTTTAATACTGCCACAATTACTCACAAGAAAGCTCTTCAAGGCTTTACATTGCCCCAAGCCCTTTAACCTGCCTATACCCCGACAGTGCGTGAGTTCAACGCTCTCTAACGCTTTGCAGTGTTTCAGAGGTTCTAATTCAGAAACTGTGCGACTGTCTGTAACTGTTATTTTCTGTAAACCTTGTAACTGTTCCACTCCTTTAAAGGTTTTGAACTCATCACATTGTTTTATATCCAGGCTTTTGGTGGCGGTGAATTCACGGGAAAGTATCACCAAGTTTTTTAAACCCCCAAATTTCGCAATCTTTAGAGTTTCTTGGAAATAACTATACGGAACTTCCGTTTCTTCTCTCGCCCTCTTCGCCACAATGTTCATTTTGCCTTTGTCTTGGTAGTAATCAGGGAGAAAAAAAAAGATGTCATGCACACATTTTCTGACGCATGAGTATATCTGCATCGGAAAATCGATAGATTCCCATACGCTAGTATTAGTATTATTATTATTATTTTTCAGAAAAAAAAATATATAGTTACGTTCGTGATATGGAGGAGAACAGCGGGAAGGAAACTATAAAGTACCTCCTTCCATCCGAATGAGGGGAAAAAAGTGCGGGGGCGACAATTTTGTCGCCACTACTTGAGGTTTCTAATTGGTTTCGTTACGTCTAACACTAACTAACTGATTAACCGTTTGTGCATTAATGCGGTGCCCTTCATATTTAACTTACGTAAGGTCGAACAACACGACATCCACACATATTTGTAAACAATTTAAATATTTGTTTATATATTCCATCGCTCGCTCACGGCTGGCAGTCTGTTTAGTGAACTACTTAAACTCGGTTACCGACCCACTTGTTTCATCTGCCTCTTTTTTTGTTTTTTTTTCTCCTTTGGTTACGGTCTCTGCTTCACACTTAGGGATTGGCATGTGGGCGTAAGCGCGTGCATATATTTGGAATAATAAAAAAAAAAAAAAGAAGGGTCATTGGGTTCCATTAGATGAGACATGCGGCCAAACCAAAACCGAATATTCCCACAAAATATGACACACCGGTGCCAAACATCTCCGCGGCATTTGTTATTGCGGTCTGTTGTGCATGAAAATCATTGGCTTCGCACATCTGTTGGTTACTTTTCATGTGGCACGAGCGAATTATGAGTGACAATTAGGGGGAGAAAAAAAAAAAAAGAGAGAAACAAATCTCCAACGCCGTCTAAATTTTTGCCCTGAAAGGAATGGTTCATAAATGTGAAATGGCTAAAAGCAAAACGAGGATTCCAATTTACGCGTTATATGCTGCACGGAGGAACAAGGAAACAAACCCGCATTAATTTGTGGGTAAGTCGGCGAGCCCTCAGTTTGCAACAATCATGAATTAAATTGAAGTGAAGTCCAAACATTTGTAGAAGGAAAGAAAATGGAAAAAATTAAAAAAAAACACGTCATTACAAGAGACAATGACAGCTGTGACAACATAATGCTTTCGATGATACGCCAACTTCTTTCAAAAATAACCATCGAGCTCACTCAATTTCATCCAAATTTTAAATGCCAGAGGTGATACCAACGGCAGCACGCACACGCGTAGCTTTCCAACGTGCCCTCCGCGGAATCATTATTTCACGTCGACGATAAACTTTCACACCTGCAATAGTTACGTGGCGCCACAACTTCTTTTTTTTTTTTAAATATAAAAAAACCCAACAACACAACTTTCACTGCAGAGAAGAGGACGATGTCACGTGTTTATCTTTCCCAATGTATTAGATTTAAAGCGGAAGGAACATATGTGCTGCGCGTTGTAGTGGATACGGTATCATTAAAATAATGAATACAACATTGGATTTGTCTACCTGCATGACGAAGTGGGGAAGGGGAAGGGAGGGGAGAAAATAAGAAAGCAACAAAATAAAAAGGAGAGAAATATATATTTGCGTGTATGTGCATGTGTGTAGCGGAAACAATCCCCGCAAAGTAAATGCGCTTGTACAAACAAAATAGAAGGGACGGTTAGTGACCACGCGTGTGTGCGTATGGGGACAATAAATATAAAACACAGGACCGGAGATATACACGAAAGAAACCAAAGAAACAAACAAACAAACGGGAATTTTAAAAAGAAAAACCAAGAGAACAAATACATGTGAGCCCGCACCCAGGTTAATGAAGAAAGGGTGGAAGAAAAGAGGGAAGTCAAGAAATAAAAGGAATAAGGAGCGTATAGCGAAATAAAGAAGGGAGAACATACGTGAAGATTATCATTTGATATATCTACCCCGTTACACTATGATGCCCGAGCCTGCAAGCGCGCCCCACGGAAACAAAGAGAGAGAAAAGCGCACGATATAAGGCACGGGGTTTGAAACAAATATATATACGAAAAGAAAAAGGGAAAGGGAGATGTGATGCTCTTGTCAACCCCCATCTCCTTACCTTTTGTTGGTTACTGCGTAAAGACGAAGTTTAGTGGGCAAGAATAAGATAATATATAATGGTAAAAACACGTTAAACTAAAGGGATGCCATAATGGCTATGGTAACAAAAAATGCGGAGGGTTAGGGTTAGCCGCGCGTACGGCGGACTCAGGGTTGGGAACAAGCAGGGAACAAATGCAAAGCTTAGCCGAGCAGTGAATAAACCAAATCACCTGTAAACATTGTCATAACGTTACCGTAAAGCCATCAATATCGCTCAACTGCCCAGTGGCGATACTTGTGCTGCGTCCCGTGGATTGAGAGACCACGGTGTGATCTATGACCTTTCCAACCTTCGCAGCAACAATATGTATGACTTGCCTACAGTAGTCATCGCTCCATACGAATCCTGCCTCGGGTGGCAACGCAACACGCCACCGTTCGCAAAAGGGCATCAATGCTTTCCGTCGTTGTGCGGCTGTAAACGTGCCCAGTAGGGCATTGAGGGAGTCGACAATAGTTTGGGCTGAACGCGTTATTGCATTGCCTGAGAGACCGCGTTCGCCGCTGGAAATAGAGCCTTCAGAGCTATCCCCGAAGACACAAGTGTCCTTATCGATATCCAGCGCTGCAAAGATCCTTCCCGGCACAGCATTCAGTTGCCATATTTCCACAGGTGCGTTCACACCGCGAAGTTCAACGGGAGCAAGTGCGGTGACATCAAACTGCCGCCGTTCCTCCGCCCTCAGCGACATGTATGTCGCGCGTGTCATTAACACCTGCCCACCATCTGCCACACCTTCCGTCCGCGCTGCCATGTTTGATGTGTGCCCGTAGTAGTCATATCCTTTAGTAACCTCATCATTCCGAATTTCGCATAACCCGGTGTGAATCCCAACACGCACACGCAGGCCACTCCACAGCTGGTCGTACACGTTAGGATCCAGATGTGCGGACGGCGGAGTATACCCCTCTTCTTCTTCAGCTCGCCGCCGCTCCATATCTCGGTAGAGCTCATCGAACGCAGTCGTCCCCCAGTTGTGGTGCAAGAATGTCCGTTGCAGATCATGTGCAAGCTGTACGGCAGCGAAGGGGTCCTTGCAAGCAATCATGAAGGAGTCTCCAACCGTCTTTACCTCATAACAGTTGTATCGCACAATAAGTGACCGAATCAAACGGTGGTGCAGGTCAACAGCATCGGGCATCAACTCGGGGTATGCCGACCACTGCGCAGTGCTGCTTTCAATGTCTGTGAAAACAAGCGTCACAGGATCTGACAGTTCCTTCGGTGCATTCCCGTTGTCACGGGCACTACGCTGCGCGAAGTACAATTGACAAACAACTATTGCCACAAACAGAAACACAGTGAAGAGAGAACCAACGACGATGCCTATGAGCGTTGAGCCTGTAGATCCAGCCGCGTTCGGGTCATGATATTGCATCGACGGCGTGACGGGTAGAGCGAGAGTGGGTACAGAGGCATTCAACACACGTGCCATCGACCACACGGAGATGCGGGTTGCTCCATAGTTCACAGCACATCCACCATCGCCAAGACCATCGACATCGTCGTTAACACACTCACCATGGTTGAAAGGGCCATAGTACATATCGCCGGCACTCACACCGATGTTGTTATAGAAAAGATTAATCACCGTCTCCCCGCTCACCTTTTCTATACGCGGAATGATAGTCCGAACTACTCGTGCGGCGGCGAAACCCACCAATGCCAATGGCGTCCACTGCGCTGGGTCTGGAAGCGCGGCGTGAAAGCCCTGTACGATTTCGGATGAGCTGTGGACCTCTGCCCAGTGCGGCAGGTTTGTTGCAATTAGCAGTCGGTTGGCGCTTGAGCTACCGTTGAAAGCTTTCAAAACCTCATCGTATAGAAGCACAACATCGAAGAACGGAACCAGCACATGTACGTCCGGGTTGCGTTCCATGTGTGCCACTATTGACCCAACATCGCTGGCAGTGAGACCAATAATGAACACATTGCCGTAAACAGGAAGTGCACCTTCTATTGTTTCATTGACTCGTGCTGTCACCAGAGAATGCGGCGTCACACCAAATGTCGCGAGCGTCCTTGTCAGTACGTCCCCGATTGCATTAGAGTCCTCCCCCCGAATGACGGCCCGCACGCCGCTGCCGCTGCTGCTCGAAATGTATGCCGCCAGCACGAACAGTTGTTGCTCAAGTGTAGGCGACAAATGAATCACATTCTTCATACGGCGATTTAGCTGTGGGGTGAGGGGCACGGGATCAATGAACGCCAAACCCGGCGTCCGCATTATTGTAGGATGCACTACGCCAAACACGGCTGTAACTGTCCTGGTATTCAACTCTTGCTGCAAGCTACCAGTCAGCCCATCTGAAAGTGCGGGAAGCGTATGCATAAATACCCTATTCGACTGCTCATGATGCCCCCTACTAACGCTGACCGATGCCGCATTGCGCATAATTGTCGCCGCCCTTAATGCAATGGGGTCATCTAATGTTAGGATGAAAAGACCGATTAGCGGAGCGTGCAACCCACCGGAATCACTGTAGCACCCTGATACGTCGCGCGTGATTAGCCCATCCGCCAAGGGCGAAAGGTTACCGTTCTCTTCCAACCTGTTCATGTAAATCACATGCCCACCCTGGTTACAACGGCATGTAGCGCCCTGAGCGGCTGCGGAGCCTGTGCATTCGCCACCGTAGTCACCAATGACGAGGTCATCAATCACGTACCGGCGCTGATTGTACAGCGATTTTTTAAATTCTTCCCTGCTCGTTAGCCACTCACGATTGCTTAGCGCTTGCAGCAGTGCCTCACCGGCAACCCATCCAAGCACCGCCAGCTTCCCAGTGGTGGCATGCTTGAGAAAATGGTCTTCACCACCGGGGCTACTTTCGTTCTTTTGCGCCTTTAGATATGACCTCATTTCCTTCTGAAACCGTCGTACGGCATGGTGTTTGACGTCGGTTGCGAGCGGGTTTGTTCCCGTGATAATAACTTGACCTGACGCAAAGGCGACCTTTCCACTTCGACGGAGTTCTTCAGCTATGATGCTAATAGCTGGCTGCAGCGCAGATGGGGCCAGGATGTACATGTCTTTTGTGCGTTCGTCCGAAGGCACCGCCAAAAGAAACTTGAACGTATCTGTGTTGGGAGGCCCTAATACAAGCACACCCTGCGGATGCAAGGAAGCGAATCGACTCCACATCGCATTGAAGACTTCACCGCTAGCCGAACCATAATCGGAACTTTCTAGCGCAAAAACTCCGCAGAGATCACGCCCCATTCTTGACATCAGCCTCATCGTGAGTTCATACTGTACCTCACCATAAGAGGTATTGTGCAAATGCATTAAACCCAATCGAAGTGGTCGTAGTTGACTCAGTGCGTAGTAAATGAGGGCGATGAGTTCGGCAACAGGATCGGCTCCAAGGAAGTACAAATGCGGTGTCCACTTGCGGAGCCCGCTTGACCCAGTAACTGGGGCGAAGGCAATTACATTGTGCTTTTCGAGTAGAGGTGTCACGGCTAAGACATCACGGTCACTCAACGGCCCGAGCAGCACCAGCAATTCCGATTTGTTTGAAAGTTTCTTGTCAAGCGCATCAATGCTTTGATTACCATAAGATCCCCAGCTTACAGGAACAACGTGCACATTTCGCGCTGCGGTCCAATTACGTGCAGCGAGCGAGCTGTTGAAACCAGAAATGATGGCATCACCAATTGGTGAGGGAGCACGGAGGCCACGCATAAGGCACAGCACAGTCACTGTAACGTTATCTCCCGAATGCACGGAAGCCCGCAGTGGCATCGGAAGCAACATCAACAGCGAAAACATAAACAATGGCACCCACAACCTTGGGACTCTTGAGTTATCCTTCCCTTCACAGCGAAGGCCAACACCAACACCATTGGCGCTCCCTTTAACGTGGACGGACTTTTCTCCTCCTCTTTTTCTCCATTTGTTCCCGAGTAAACTCGTCCTGTCGTTCATAATATCAGCAAATGGCTCAAATGGATCTGCAGTCTAAGTGTAAGCAGAAGGTGGCGGTCTAAGAAAGTGAACAAAAAAAAAGAAGAAAAAAAAGGGGAAATGGAAATGCGTTGTGACGTTGGGTAGTGAAGTTCAGACATGGGCTGCGACTGTGGGTGAATTCGCGACCACATTATTTTCTTCATCCCTCCCCTTCATTGTGGTAAAACCAATGCAAAAAAGGGGGAAAGTGAAGAGTGGAGAAGGAATTCGAGTTAAGGGTATGTGCGCAATAGGCAAAAATAGCACAAATAACAATAATAAAGCGTGGTGGTCATATACATTTGCACACGACCACGTGCCCCTAAAGTCTCGGCGACTTTCCCCTGTGATACGTACATGGCATGGTGGTGGTAATGGAAAGGAATAATCAAACGGGGACCGCGTTAGAAGCTTCTCACACACATCGTTTCATTGGTTTCCAAAGGTGCAAACTGTGTGCGTGACAGCCGATATTATGTGGAAGAACTCTTTGCGTGACTGTCCACATTTCCATAAACTACCTGGTCTGTTGAGCGGTACGACGGGGAAAAAGATGAAAATTTACCGACCAACGTTACTTTCCTTCATAAGGGCGAAGAGGCGCCTCCTGGCTCCACGCAGCATAGAAATACGCTACCAGGTCAGTGCACACATATATACACATAAACACGCAAATATTTACTTACCTTCCCCTCACAGATATATGCATATGTATTATATATATATATTCTTTTTCTTAATAATTTAAAAAAAAAAGGTCTCTCTTCCCCTTCTCCCCAAAAGACATTTAGTAGTGTAAATTTGGCTCTCCGTGTGCCTGTCTGGCTACCTCCCACTTTTCCTTCCTCTGAACAATGCGGTTGCCGCTTCATTTCATTTGATTTCCCCTTGTTTCCCTTTCTCTCTCTCTCTCTCTCTACACATTATCATGGGAATCGATTTCGTTCTTTCTGCTAACGAGGAGTGGAAAAGAAAGGACACGCACACACACAGAGGCATCTGCAAAACAATATTAACGAAATCTCCATGGAAAGCTGGGGCCGACGATTCCAAACCCCAATACATTCGCACGACGTGAACAACGAAAAATCAAAAAAAATCGAAAAAAAAAGAAGTACGACCATCGCCGGAAAATAGTTGTATGAGAAACCATTGAGTGAAAAGAGCATGGCTCCGACGCTCAGCAAAGTTTGTCAGTGCCACACCGTTAATGAATTGGAAAGAAGAGGGAAAGAACGTGAGGAAAACCCTAACATTCTGCTGTGCTCCCCCCGCACCCGCATCCACTAACCGGAGTGGCTAATGTCAATGGTGGGGTGGGGGAGGGGGGAGTGGGGAAGCTCTACCTTACGATGCTCCATTCTTTACAAAGAAATTCCGAATGAATGCGACTGCCTCGTCCACAGAGTCGGTGAAGCAAAGCGAGTCAACCTCCTCCTTTGATATGGTTCCGAACTCAGCAAGCGCTTCCCAGTTCACCACTGTCTTCCAAAATTTGGTGCAGAAGAGAACAATGGGAAACTCAGGAATCTTCCGCGTCTGCCGCAGCGTCAACAGTTCGAAAACCTCATCCATCGTTCCGAATCCCCCGGGCGCGATGACGATCGCACGGCAGGAGTACATCATCCAGAACTTGCGAGTGAAGAAATAATGGAATGTGAATGCCAGACCTGCCGTCACATATCGGTTGAGCCCTGCTTCAAAGGGAAGCGATATGCCCATTCCCATCGTCAGCGCACCCGGAACAGAAGATGCGCCCTTGTTTGCAGCCTCCATGAAACCAGGTCCCCCGCCAGTGGTGACTACCAAATCGTGAAACAAATCCGCTTCCGCATCCACGTCAGCTTCTTTGTTAACTGCGCTCAAACTTGGCCGGAAATAGTCCGGGAGGCGAGAGAAGGAGGCATTAATCAACTCCTTCTCCTTGAGGGAGAACTCGGCAATACGTTTCGACAGCTCGGTAACCCTTTCCATCCATTCGCACATCCATTCAATACTTCGCAGGCGCTTCATCTCCGTCTCGATGCGAGTCTTCTCCTGCGGGTCGGTTGCGGATTTGAGGGCAGTCACACGGCTCTCCATGGCAGCTTTGTGTTCTTCTTTCGTCATGGAGCGCGCGCTGCCAAACAACAGGACGGTGGAGCGAATGTGATTTTTGCGCAGTCTTGCCGCGGGCTCCTCAAATTCGCACAAGATACGAATAAGGCGACCTTGTGTGCTTCGTAAGAATGCTTCGTTGTTGTACGACTTGACAGCGGGGACGAGTGCCCTCTTTTGTGCATCATCAATTTTCTGCACGTAGGGTGCGGATTCGTCGGTACCGGGCATCTGGCGGCGTTAGTTTGTGTGGCTTCGTCAAAATTAGCTACGGTAGTAAGGTGCAAAATTGGGAGGAAACAGCATAAAAGGAAAGAAAAAAAAAGAGAAAGGAAAAATGATTCAATTATGCATGGTGAAGCAGCATGATTAGTGGGGAAGAACAAAGCAGAATATTTACGTGCATTTTTTCGTTTGTGTGTGTGTGCACCCATGAAGGAAGACGGGCAATAAGTAAGAGCTCAAATTATTTCTTTGTCCTGCCGCGAACCAGCCGTCTGCTTTTTTTTTTATTTTATTACTGAGCTTCGTACTTTCTCAACTCTCTCAGCCACCGCCCTCCTCCACAACGTTCCACACGTGTTTTACACCCCCCCCCTTGTCGTTACTCGACCTTCACTATAATGAAAGTCATGAGGAAATAAAAAAAAAAAAAGAAACCTTCATGTCAAAGAATCTCAAAGCAGAATTTCACGGCACCGCAGAGACGGTCTTCACATACTTCTTACACGTGCTGCCAAAACCGGTGCAAATAATAAAAAAGAAAACAACAACAATAATAACAACAATAACAAAAATTCAAACGTGAGGGTTTCGCTCCCCCGCCCACTCATACGTAAACGCATAAGAACTATCAGTCCTTATAAACACGCTACTACGACTACGCTTCCGCACTTCCACTTTTTTGTCGTTATAATCAACTACTTTCCAGTGGGCACGGGAGGAAACAAAGGGGAAAGAAAGGTGTCGCTAACAAAACAACAAAAAAAGAAGAAAAAAAATGGAACAAATATCGAGCACACACAACAAAAGGTGATCATTGCCTTCAGATAGATGACTGTCCTCCCCATTTTTTTCCCCCATCCATCCATCTGGTCCTGAGCACGCGCACACACAAAATATTCAGCAGCATTTCCCTTTTAATTCTTCCGTATGTTAGGCGTTAATTCCTAAACATAAAGATATCCCCCCTCTCCCATTTTACGGTTCCTGGTAACAAAATAATAATAATAATTATTATTAGTATTGTAATGTTGCTTACTATAATTAACGGCCTCTACTTGGACCATCCCTCTTTTGTTTCTTCCCACACCAGGAAATGTAACCCCGTTTGACACCCGTTCAAACAGAGTACTAACACATAAATCATTCGCTACGTACCATTTACCCCAGTATGGCTCAGTTTCCGAGTGCCTTGACAAACATGATATAACTATCCTCTCTTGATCCTCTTCCATCATTATCTTTTAACATTTATCATCAGCATCTTCACTATGGTCGTCGTGCATAACTCATCCCCTTTCTTGCCTTCACTTCACTTCACTTCATTTGATTTCTTGTTTTTTTTCTTTCATGAGAGGAGAAAGGAAGCGGCTTCCACGCGCGGAACCGAAAGGGTACGCATCATGGGGCTTTTTTTTTTCAGTATTTAAACACCTGCGACTCCGCGTAGCCCATGTCCTTTAAAAGCCCTTTCAGTGGTCCCTGCTCGGGAGCCATTCCCTCATTGAAAATCTTTTCACCAGCTATTTCCTTTATTAGTTCTGGAGGTCCCGCCACGAGGATTTTCGTGTAACGCTCCCCAGGTTTCGGCATAAAGGCACGAATCATTTCTTCATTAATTTCCCCGATACCGCCCAACCAACGATGTGGTACCTCTTGTAATGCAAGATACATGTTGAAGTTGTTGAACGTCGCCTGCAGGTTCGATAGTTCATTCGCCAAAAGAATGTCACCCCGCTTTTCATTAGCATACACGAGAGACACGTGTGTGTTATCTTTTGGGTTATCTAAAATCTCTCGTAACATTCTATACATGGGTGCTATACCTGTGCCGCTTGCCAGCATGCCTACACTTTTCCACATGTTTGGTTTGTAAAGAATTTTCACAAATGGACCCTTCACATGTAACTCCTCCCCGGGCCGTAGTTGAAAGAGTTCGCCACTCATCTTATCCTTCAGCCTCTTCTTGACCAAAATTTCGAAGCGTCCCTTTGTGTTATTTGGTGTAATGGGTACAAAAGGGTACGTTATTTCACTTCCACTATTATCCTTAATTCGCGCAATGATGCACGCGCCAGGTGGCATATGAAAAGGCGTTTCTGCTGTTTCCAATCCAAAGCAAAGACGGCGCGTGTCAGGTGATTCATATTGCGCTGATATGAGTTTAAAAGCGGAGAATTTATCCGGACTGAAACTTGATGGCTGCTTCGTTGCGCAATCCACTGCTATTCCATTAGAGGGACGTGCGGCATAAAAGACACCTGCAGTGAGGGATGCAGCGAAAGATAAGGCGAGTCGCACCATTATTACTATTATTTTCTTTCTTTTTTTGTAAAAAAGGGAGGGGGATTCTCACCCGCAGCTGCAACTATTCCTATTCCTACTTTATTATTATTATTATTATTGTTGTTGTTGTTGTTTTCGTTTTTGCATGACGCAACAGTGCAATGAAAACGGGCAAAGGCACAAAACAACGACAACAACACAGGCGGTGCCATTTTTTTTAAATAAATAAAATTGGAGAGAAGTGGAACATCGGGGTAACCGCAAAGAAATATTAGTTAAAGAGATGAGAGGAAAAAATAATAAACTGAGGGGTGGGGTGGGGTGGGGAAAAAAGAAAATAAAGGACAAGGAAGGGGGAAAAAAAATCAAAGGAACCAAAGGGACTACCATAAAGGAAAGAAAGAAAAGGAGGCATGTGGGTGTGCGGGGGAAAAAACAAAACATGGTATCAAAAACATACGTATCCTTTCGGAGGGAAAATAAATAAATAAAATAAAACAACAACAAATTTAGTGCGACATATCCGGATCGTAAAAGCGAAGAAGAAAGAAAAAAAAAAGAAAAGGAGAGGAGAGGAGATGGTTGGGATTAGGACCCGGCTTCCCCCCCTTCCCTTCGGAAGGTGTAGTAAAATGTAAAGATGAGACGCATGGAAGTGGAAGTTCAGATGGTGAGGGCAAAAATAAATAAATAAAAATAAAAATAAAAATATAAAATAAAATAAAGCAGTATTCACCACTTCCATCATGGAGCATAAAAACCAATTAGATACATTTAAATAAATCTAAAGTCAGGAGTCAAATTGCACACATTCCATCATTTTCTTCTCTGAAGGGAGGAAGGGAAGGGGTTTTCTCCCTTGCATGTGCCGTCGTTGTTCACTCTTAACCGAAGAACGGAAGCAAAACAAACAAACAAACACACGCACACACACGCTGAAAACAACAACAACAACTAAAAAAAAAAGTTGACCAAAAATACTACATATTTCACGCTCGAGAGAAGTCCCTGTCCTTATTTTATTTTTTATGTTGTTTCATTTCTCTCCTCCCTTCACTTTTTTTTTTCTCTTTCCCCCTTCATCACAAAAACGAGGTGAAGGCAAATATCCGTGGGAATATAATTTGTACGGGGAGGAGAGGAAAGAAAATGAATTAAAAGTAAAATGGGAAATTTCTGGATGCTCCTGCACACACACGCGCGCAAATGCTTCGGACAAACACATACGGAGTTATGCATTTGTACGCTTCGTAAACGCTACAAAAATAACAAAAAATGTCAGCAGTAATGATGATAATAATATAATATTATATAAAATAATAATGACAACAGTGGGGGAAAATAATGAACGCTATTAGCGTGTTTTTTTTTTTTACGGGTGCAAGCTCACAAACACATGGACACAAGCACACACAAATGTAAATATATATATATATATATATATAT
>NW_027124094.1:12529-38519 GCF_001457755.1 Trypanosoma equiperdum
ATAAATAAAGGCATACGGGGAGAGAACCAAAAAACCAAACAAATAGTAATACACTCACTGCTTGGTTTCGTAAATTTGCATTTCCTTAACATCGCGTGCCCGTATACATGTTCATAAATTTGTATTTATAAATGAATAGGTGTTTGTGTATGTTTGTTTGCGCCCGTGTTGCGTAACGCATTTATTATTTTCATCTTTTCCCGAACTGGATAACATTCATTCAAATATTTCACTGTCCTTACGTAATTAAATGAAAAATTCTTCCTCTCCTTTCCTTTGTTTTCTTTTTCCTGCTTTTCCTTGCGCTTTTCATCTCCTGTTGTGGCTTTGGCCAATGGCGGCCCACCCACACCAGTGACGCAACATTTAAGCTGCGGCAGAAAAGTCATAAGAAGTGGGAAGAACAAAAACTAAAGAAGCTCCGGGAGAAACCAAAAGTAAACAACAACAACAAAAAAAAAAGAAAAAAGAAAAAAGGGACCACTTAAAAGGAGTCGCCTCTCTTCTTCTTCTTCTCTCCCTTCTTCATCTTTACAAATAAGATAAGGTAATAAAAATAACAATACTAATCAAAAGTAGCGGAGAGTTTTTACACAGCAGAGGGAAACAGACAGAGAAAGAGGCAATTTCGTTTTTTTTAAACTTTCTTTCTCAACATCATCACTTTTCTGTTTTCCCTTATAAAAGCGGCACAACACGTTTCCCGTGAGACGGAACAGTAACATGTCGTTAAACCGAATACTCAACAATCCCATACGCCAAACCTGCAGTGCAAGTTCTTTCTTATTATGATCATTTATTATTTTTCTTCCCTGCTTCTCTTCTCTCTTCCAACTTCTTTGAATACTGTCAAATGTCCTCACCAAAACAATAATAACAACTACATACGAAAAAAAAAATAATAATAGTAATGTAGTAGATAAACAAAAAAAAAAGCGAGTTTAATAATAATAATAATATAAAGAAGAAACGAAGAGCAAACACGTACACATGAAAGCTTCCTAAATAACTTTTCACGCAACATTCATTCACATGTGCTTCATTCGCTTCATCCATTTGCATTCCCCAACCTGCACTCGGTTTAAGTACCTTTTATTTCCGTACCTCATTCAATCTTCAGCACACGCACAAGAAAACCAAAAAAAAACCAAAAAAAACAAAAAGAAAATAACACACAGGTAATAAAGACGTGGCCACGGAGGGAAAACAACAACAACAACAACAACGAAAGAGCGTGAAGTGAAAAATGGATGGAAACAATGGAGCATATGCACACAGTCAAACCTGAAGAAACGGAAAACAACACACACACAAACATAACATGTCCGAGCAAAATAACTAACAAATACATTGCATATATTGCAAGTACATACAAAATTCATTGTAGGGATGAGAAGAATAACAAAACATAAATAAAAACAGAAATAAAAGTAGAACACAAGCGTGGAAATAATAACAAAATTCTTCCCCTTCCGTTCACCTCAAAATGTGGAGTAGTGATGCCCAAAAGGGCTGCATATTTTTAAGTGATGTAAAAAGGAGGGAGAAATGAGCAAATGAAGGAAAAACAGGGAAATACGCTGCGTGCACATACGTACACACCCACCCACCCACGCACGTACTCACTCACCCCCACACAGATCTACTTTAGTAGCAGAGCATGATAAAATCTACCAAAAAACAGTAATGAATAACACGACGACCTAAACAAAAAAAAGGAGGAAAAAAAAACAACAACAACAACAACCAGCAGCAATACGAAAAAAAAAAAACTGCTTAAAAGAAAAATGATTAAAAAAATTCGAACCATTTTAATTTCCCCCAAGGGACCGAATCGCAACATGCCATGGAACATCCGCTACGCAGTTGTGATACGCCGGGTAAAGGTTAAAATTGTCTTTTGTCGCGTCCACCACCCGCAGCAACTCGAGAACGGCGGGCCGATCCACCAATCCCGCTTCACACCAGTCGTCAAATTCGTTTTTCAGCGCCTTCAGCCGCGCATTATCGAAGGTTGGGCACTCTGATGTGCCACTGAGGGCCCGCGTGTGGTGCATTACGAGTTCCACAACAGTGGCAGCCTGATATAATGGCGCGGGATGTTGTTTGAGGATTCCGCTCACCACGTAATGAACATCTGCCGTCTCCGCCAACGCATGGGCTCCACTCGCGTTTCCTCCACTGCTTCCATTATTAGTCCCGCATGCGCCAACCGTCATGCACTTCGTGACAAGACCCATAAGCAAAACACCCACCACTCGCATGACAGAAATGAGGGAACTCGTAGTGGAATTCTGACCGGCCGGGGTCTCGAGTGCCAGACGGATCGCCTCGTTACGCCACAGTGATGCAGCATCCCCATTTGTAGCATGATCCCACATCTTAACAAACAAAAGCGACTCGGGATCACTGGCAACGCTGGGAAGAGCGAGGCACTCAACTAGTGGAGTCCACTCGGCTTGTGAGTTGTTGCACCGTGGCGGCAACA
Source organism: Trypanosoma equiperdum (assembly GCF_001457755.1). Classification (NCBI taxonomy): domain Eukaryota; phylum Euglenozoa; class Kinetoplastea; order Trypanosomatida; family Trypanosomatidae; genus Trypanosoma; species Trypanosoma equiperdum. Next base: position 15,018 of record NW_027124094.1, read on the forward strand.
ACGGTGTACGTAGATGGAAACCACTCTGTGCGTCAATCCTCGTCATGGAGGAAACACACAGAAGGTATGAAAGAAAATGAAAGCGATTCTGTGCAGCCACAAACAACATTTGGGAATCGTCCGCGGGATCGTGCAGGTGGCAGATTATCTCAGCACTCGCCGGGTGGCAGCTCTTCACGAGGTCACTAACGGGTGCTGTGATTCCGCCATTGATGATTAATTCGCGAAGAAGAACGTTGAACATACCACCGTGCATTATCTCCCGCACCACTTCTACATTTGGTAGGCTGTCAGTGATTGGGAGGTGACACTGCCGGATCATTTGCGCGATCTTTTCAAACATCCCTGGGAACGATTCATACTCGTGTTTTTCCATATCAAAGCGAAGCCACTCCAACACGGTAGAAAAGACGGTGCTCGTAGCGTAGGCGTCGTTGCGTATGCTCAGCAAAGCGGAGAGCAGTGCGGCCACTTTTGAGTAGTCTCCATAACATTGTGCATTGTCGCTATTGCCACTTGCTGTTGTCGCAAGCCTCAACCACCAGGTAAGACACATCACCATATTCTTTAAGCCCATGGTGTGCAGTATAGTTGCTGTTGTTTCTTCATCACCAGTTCGAAAGAGAGCCATCAGCTGCATCGTAATTTTCTCAATATTCATCTTCCGTTCGTTCACCATCTTGTCACGCTCCAAGAAGGGTGAACACAAACCGCTGTGCATCGCAGTCCCGCCATTACCTTGATTATTGTGGAAGTGCCCGGAGGAGGAACTTGACAGAGAAAGGTCCGTGCTACTGGCCGCGGGTGATAAAGGACTCTCAGTATATGGGATGTTAGAATTGCCGCTCGCTGCCTTGGCATCCCCGTTCTTGAGGTCAAGTATGTTGGCGGGAGAAAGTTTACAGTACGGGTTGTGGGACACTCGGCGAGACGCGTTCGTCGATTGCTTTGCTGATGACGGGACTGCCGCGCCATTGGACGGTTTCACTTTCGCGGTCTCGTCGCTTCCGCTACGGTTCTCGATGCCGGTTCGGCTCGTATGCTTACCATTGCTGTTGGTTTTCACGGCGTTGCTGACGCCGCCATTATTGTTCTTGTTATTACCGCCGTCCGCACAGCCGTCAGCCACTTTGTTACCGTAACTTGTGCTACCGGGGGTTTGTGTACCGTTTCCATTCTCCTTTCGGAGTGAAACTTCAGCATCAGCACAACATCTCGAACTCATATCACGAAGCCGCGAACCCAACTTCTCAGCTCTTTTCGCAGTGGGTGTTGATGTTGTCGGTGATGCTGGTGCTGCGGGGGCGGGGCCTGGCACTTTCTTCAGCTGTTTTGGCTCCTTCACGTGCGACTGAATCTGCTCCTGCTCCACCCATCCATTTTTACGGTTTAGGTCCCCCAGGTCCATCATAAGAAACCGTACGCGCGGCTTCGGATGCGAGAGCTCGATGGTCTTCGCAATCCCCAACGAGCGGATAAGCAAATTCACCTCACAATCCTTCAGTTGTGCAGCAGTCAGTCGAAGGAGAGTGGTAAAAAGTTCAAAAACATGCTCCTCCTTGGCTGTCGGCGCGTCAGGATTGTAGTCACTGACTAAAATTTGGACGATCTCCGTTACGACACGCCCGGACAGGACACCCACCTTGAAGAGTTCTGCAACAAAGCGAATGTTTCCCACAAGCCGATGCTTCAGGCGGGATCGTTTCATCTCAACTTCCTCTTCATCGAGTGGAGTACCTGTTGTACGATCCACCACATCGTCCCCAGAAAGCTGCAGTGGTTGATGAAACTGAACCTCGCAGAGCTTCACAAGCGTCCGACGGAAGCGGCGTTGGAAGCCCTCATTCCATACCGAGCTGTCGCGTTCCTCTTTCTTCTCTTTGCAAACGTCTTGAGCGAGACGGGCGTAGAGACTAGTGTATGAGGGTTCGCTTACCGCCTTCTCAAATACAATTTTACAAATCTCACTCAACTCATCATCTTCCACCTGACGCAAAGGCAGTAGTTTCAACTCGCTTAACAACGTGTCATACTTCGCTTCTGTAAGGCGGCTTAGGATCGACAAAACCTTGTGGTGTGTAAGGCGGACCGGTTTTGCGCGAGATTTTACTTTAAGACAGGTTCCCATGAGCCCTCGCGCGTCGACTTCCGCCGGCCTGCCTCCAAAGTCACGCAGGGACAATTGCAGATGTGTTGGCACCTTCAGGTATGAACAAGTTACGTATTGCTTAACAGCCCAACAAAGCACACCGTAGGGTGTATGGGCAGCGTCCTTACTAACTGACATGAACATGTCCAGTGGGTATGTTCGTGCCTCCATTGCAGCCTTCGTAAAGGCGCTTGCACGGCGTGTGGCGCAAGTCGCTGTGGGTGCCACAACGGAACTGCTGCACAACACGGTTGGGAATTCCTTTTCGATGTCCGACCCAAATGTGGGTGACTGTCCGAGTGCTGGGGGCGGCAACAAGCGTGGGCCATCCTTTTGACAACTTTGGGGACCTGAACTGGTGCTGTCACAGCCACCATTGGCGTTACTTGGATACCACGGTTGCGCCATCGGTGTTAAAGTGGTTTTTGCCACCGGCCGACTCCTCTTCTGCAGTGTCGGCGGCCGAAACACAGATGGCTTCCACACTTCATTTGTTACAAGGGAGTACAGCCCTGGCGCGGAGCAGTTCATGTTTTACCGACCACTTCTCTTACTTTATTATTATTATTATTTTTTTTTTTTTACAGACTCACGCCCACACGAGCACTCTTAGGGATTCTCGAATAACCTATCACTCACTTTCTCTATATTTTCTTGACTTTCGTTTCCCAAGCCAGTGTCGATAGGCTTTCCCCTTAGTTCACACCCCTTTTGCTTCGGTTTTTTTCCTGTTCCTTTCCTTCCCACGAGACGACCTACCTCAGTTGCTGTGTTGTTTTCTTATATCTTTTTTAAAAAAAAATTTAGTGTTCTTTATATTATTTGCGTTATGCGTTACGATTAGTTGCGGCGACGGCTATTTGCGAATCGGTGAAGTACGGAAGGGGCGGAAGAAATAGAGTAAGAAAGGGAAGGAGGGAGAAACAAATTAAGAGCATGTGTCGATAAGACTCCGTTTAGCGACTTGGATGAACAGTGGCAATGGTATATCGACTCCTGGAATGGGAAAACAAGGCAATAAAGCGATAGTTAACACCTAGAGAGGAGAGACAAGCACACTATGAGTAATCGCAACAATACATCCGGGATGTCCAAACACAAAAACATGGATAGTCGAAAAGGCAGGCCGACAACGGCAACGCGCTGATATATATATATATATATATATAGTTGCCCCGCGTAGACAGAAATTATTGACTCCCTCCCCCCCAAAAAAAGGGAGTGACTTTGAAAGTAACAAGCACCAACCAGAACGATGAGTATGGAAGGCTATGGTATGACTTCGTGTGGCCAGAGACATGGGAGGCTACCAGACCCCGTGGTGGGAAACCTGAAACAATTTCCTTTCTTTATGTGCAACTCTAAGATATTCGTCAGCGCCTTTACGGTGTTATCTTCTTAGACCTCCTTCTCTATACCAATGCCGTCGACTTCCACCCCGCAGAATTACTACGCACTGGTTGGCGACTGCGGAAGCAGGGCTTCTACACGACTTGCCGCAAGTCTCAACTTTTCTTGTAAGTAACTTAAGCCTTCGTCCTGGTTCTGCAGCGGGCGTTTCTCACCCTTCGCCTGCGCTTTTCTGTTTTCACACTGAGCCTCTTCAAGCAACTGACGAATTATGTCATCACCCAGTGGGGGTGGGACTTCCTTCGACCACTCTGGCCTCGGAATACCAACAAGATGCTCCACACCCGCTGTGGGGCATAATGCCTCAAGCCTCTGCAGCCGCTGAAGAGCAGAGAGTTCAGTATTAATGGATTTTAGGCGGACCTGCAGCACTCGTTGGTCACGCGCCTCCCGCATGTAGGAGTTTCCAATTGCCTTCACGGATACCGTCGATGTTGTATCCCCTGTACTTGGGCGGCCAAACGGTATATCATCCTCAGTGTCATCACCGTCGAATTCGGCGCTTCCCTTCTGGTAGTTCAAAGGGCCGCGGACCTCACGAAACCATCTAAGCCGCTCCTCCAGGGCTTCAGCCCGCTCCGTGTCCATGTCATACGGTGACAGCTCATTTGTAAAGTCCGTTTTGAGCAACTCCATTACCCGACGGTCCTCTTCTGCCGTAAGACCAATTCCACGGACAAACGGTTTAGCAGCTTTTTTGAACCTAACAATACGGCCACCCCGGGACCTCGAGGATGCCGACTTCTCCGTTGCGCTCGCCGCCCTAACACTCTCGACGGGAGTCCGACCTTGAATTGCCGCACTCTCCTCTCCTCCTTCTTCCTCTTCCTCTTCCTCTTCCTCTTCCTCGACATCTTCATCACCCCCTTCGTCTTCCGCGTTTACTGGAACAAGCAACTTACCGTCCTTATCCGTGTATATACGGTACTCTACACCATCGTCGTCCATTACATTCACAAATGGATCTGCGTCACCTCCAACCTTCTCTGCTTCGGTCTTAACCTCCGCATTCTCTTCGCAACCCGCAGCTTTTCCACTAGGCATGTTCCGTCCCTGTCCTTGTCCGTGCAGGTGCTTGACGAAGGTGGCAGAGTTCGCCTCCAGAAAGTGCAGCAACCGACTGTCACGGAGGCGTTCAAGGTCCTCTTTGGTAAGTGTGATATGCTGACCACCATTGACAAGCGTGACGCTCTTCTGAAGAAGTTGCTCGGCTCTCGCTAGCGAAGACAACGAAAGCGACGGGGCCACTGACACGGTGGTAGCAGTGGTGGTGTTCATGACACTCACAAAATCATCCCCGCTGCTACTGTCACAGGCGGTGAAATCTAACGTTTCAGTACCATCACCTTCCATTTGTGTGAGAAGTAGGCGGTTGGTGAGGGCCTGCATAAACACACGGGAGGTCGTCGATCCCCGCTGCAACTCGATGGCATCGTCATCCTGATCAGATATCGGGCTTTCGACATCCCTAATATCAAAAACATCTCCGCTACTATTGATGGGGCTTTGAATACCGCTGTCACTGCTCCCGCCCCCTCCATAATTGTCACTCGAAGAGCGAGATGTGACGCAGCCGGCGTCTGACATAATGCCTTTATGTGATACGGTGGCAGAACAACAAACAGACAAACACACATGCACATACATATATAAAAAAAAGATGATTTCCATATGCTTTCGATAACCTGAAGCTGTGGGCAGTGAAGCACATGTGCCCCCACCAACATCCGGTAGGCAATGAAAATATCCATCAATGGATGGACCAGTACACTTTCAACAGCAAACGAATGTTAATTCGGAGAGTGAAACTCACACAGGAAACATAAATGAGCCAATAAATGGCATTACATGAGCACAGGTGCACACACCAAAGCATACAGCACCAACTGGAAAAAAAAGGATAGAAAAAGATGGACGCTAAGTTTTCTATTACGTCCCATGTACAGCATGAGGGCTTTTCGTTCCTCACACACGCGCACAGATGCCGCGCTTTCCCAGACAGACAGTCCTCTCCAGCCCACGCTTATGACTGATAGCGGTTACAGCGTACATTTAGTTAGGTGGGGAAATGCGTAGGGAAAGATCATTTGCATGAAACCCGGGTCAGCGATTTAAAAAAAAAGAAAAAAAAATAAGGTACACGAAAAGGGTTACGCTGCTGGTACGTTACCAGTGACCGCGTTGACACTCAGACACACACGTGTAGAAGCTCCCGATTTGAATCCTGATCCCCATTTTTATGAATTGTTTACTCGCAGAACACAAAAATGTGTAAGGCATTTGATGACCTCGCGTACATGCCTCCAATCCATGAAGAGATCAAAATTACATGGACACACTGCTACCTACATCAGACCAGACTTTCAAGAAGGTGGGAAACACCCAAGGTAAGGTTCAGCACAAAGGTTAAAGGATAACCAACTTACACAGAAAAATATGCAATGTAGGTAGAAACGGCGAGAACGTGGGGTAGAAAAAAAATATAAAAGACTGTGCCGGCGGCAAGAATATCACTGCACTCATTTGTTTGCTTTCATCAAAGCAAATCCATCTCGACTGCATCAGCTCGTTCCACTGTATGTCGGTGATTCCCCCGTATACCAATCAGGGAAGCCTGTCTGATCTTCTGCCTTCTCCCGCAGCTGCCGCACACTGTCGTTAGCGGTTTCCTTCACCTCCACTTGATACCTCGTCCCTACAGCACTTTGCTCTCCATCCTCCGAGAGCATACTCGCTAATGCATCCGCTGACAGCGACTCTTCTTCTGTGTTTGAGCCCACAGCTTCCGAAGTCGCAGGGCTGGACGCCTCCTTATTGACGTGTGGTTGTGTACGAGACACAATCGCTGTGAGCTTAGCACCAGACTGCGTGGTTTCTCCCTGTTCCTTTGCAAGGAGCGAGACCTGATGCGGTGTGAGCTGCTCCTTGTGCAACTTAGCCAACACGCCCAGAACAACTGTGGCCTCGCGCATTGTAATAAAACGGCCCGTTAGCTTTGCTTCCTCTGCTTGTATAGCTGCCACACGTTTCTTCACCGCCAACCCACTGTAAAACCCCTGTAATACCTTTCTTATAGCTTCGCCGTGGTCAACACCCCTACGTTTAAGTTCATAGTATTCCTTCTCCATTGTGTCCAAAGGTTTTCGCACCCAGAATATGTTGTAATACCGCATGCCCTCCGACGCGACAAGGCGGCTCTTCCGAGCCAATTCGTCTCGAAGGGCCACACGCTCTGGGCTAAGTGTGCTTGTGTCGTCTTGTGTCGGTTCACTTGCATTGTGGGGGTTAAGGGTTTTTTCCTGCTGAAAGTTGTGGTTAATGGGTGGGAACATGCGGAAATGGTTGTACCATTCGGGTGGAATGTAAAAACCAGTGCCAACGAGGCGCCCCATGCGCTTCATATGTTCCCATGGCTCGTACTTTTCATTCCATGTGTCGAAACGGGGGGCAACACCCATGTTTTTTGGCATCTTGTACCGCCGCACTACACATTGTCGCATGGATGTAAACCCCTATGTGAATATGCGTTAATGTTACACCCAACTGTCCACGGGATTATATACACGTGTCTTCCCTTTGTAGCGAACGAGAGGAAATTAATAATAACGGCGGTGGCAAGGGGAAGAACCTGAGAGGGGAACTAGTCGTTTGTGCATGCACTATCACACATACGCGGGCGAGAGGGGGATGTGACAAAACAAGTGTTTATAGTAGGATATAGTGGCGCGCACACAAATAAGAAAGGTAAGAAGAAAGTGTGTGGCCGAAAAAAAAAATCACTCGCTCGTGCTCAGTCTCTGATTTTCCCTCTTTTGCCTTCTTTGAGGAGAGCATCTCATTTTTCGCGCCCCCCTTCTTTCTTGGATCTCTCCATTGTTCCCCCTTTTCGAAAAGTAATGGGAATGAGCGTCACCAGAAATATAATGAATTAGAAAAAAAACCTACCGTGAAATAATGCGCAAAACAATAGCCTGAAATTGCCAAGCATCACCGCATAAAACTCTACCGGCGGCACCGGATTGGCGCAACAACTTTCACATACGCGCACACACACACACACAAGCACTCACTAACACAAAACTACAACAATAGTAAAACAATGGCCAAGGAAGAAAGAGGGTAGTGAGTGCATATAAAAAAAATAATATATATGTACCGCTTGTGTAAGCAAAGAACCCTCAACATTTCCATGGAAATGAAAATAAGGCAAGAGAGATACGCAAACGGGGCGGGATGAGTATTCCGAACGCTCTAAATGCGGAGCGTTAAAATAATGGAAAAACTGAAACCCCTAACCGGCAACACGACCATCACACCGACAAATGCACACGAATAAGTGTGTAAAATCGCGTACAGACGGACTGCGGCCACACTTGTGGATATTTATGGGCCTTTTTTTGGTGTAAAAATAACCACCTGTAGTGAAGCAACCCACAGGCGAATAAACCCCCTTCCTTACCACAACACAACTACCCATTGTCCCTGCAATGCTGTCGACATGGATACTTTCGCCTAAGCCAAACCCATTGATATACTTTCCCTCCTTCCGTCGGTGGTGAACCTGTTCAAACAATATGAGGTTTAAACCGTTGGCAGGCTTGTCCACACAGTGCCGCTCCATTAACATTCATCCCTTTATTTCATACTGCACCGAAACGCCCCTGCCCTCCATCACATTCCTCCCACAGATTTGTCTACTCGTAATTTACCCTACGTTATCGCCTTCACTCCTCTAATAAACCTTAGCTTAGAGGACACACATATTAGGATGCAGCACGTGTGAATGCGGTCCGATGTGCTGGGTCCAGATTCCGCTGGTTACCACAGCACCACCATTCCTCTAAGAGTGATCACCCATACCCTTATTTTCTCATTTTCCGCCTTCCGTCGCCATTTCTTCTCTTCGTAGGCGGCTAGAGGATGAATTTCTTGATGTCCACCTTCTTCATCATGCTCTCGACAGAGTTCCTCACGTAAGCCGCATCAATAACAAACGTTTCCCCTTTTCTGTCAGGGCCGTCGAAACTGACTTCCTCCACAACCTTCTCTGTGATGGTGATAAGACGGCGTGCGCCTATATTCTGCACGGTGGAGTTGATGTGTGCAGCGATAGACGCGATTTCCCATAGCGCATCGTCGGTAAAGACAAGATCAACACCTTCCGTTTTCATCATCATGACGTGCTGCTTAATGAGATTGTACCTTGGCTCCGTTATAATGCGATGAAAATCTTCCTTGGTGAGGGGCTTCAACTCTACACGAATAGGAAGCCGACCCTGCAGCTCCGCCAACATGTCAGACGGTTTCACGCTGTGGAAGGCGCCGCTACAAATGAAGAGAATCTTGTCCGTCTTGATCTGCACGTTTCCCTTCGTAGAAACAGTTGTTCCCTCCACTAACGGCAACAGGTCCTGCTGAACACCCTCTGCAGAGGCCTGGTGTCCCTTGTAGCCACCGGAAGCTGTTACGATTTTGTCGATCTCATCAATAACCACAATGCCATCCTCCTCACAGGCACGCAGCGCCTCAGCAGAAACATCCTCCGTGTCCACAATCTTGTCGAGCTCCTCTTGCAGTACAGCAGGAATGGCGTCCTTTATCTTCATCACCTTCTTCACCGTCTGCGGACGCTGGCCACCGATCGACGAAGGAATTTCAAGTGAGATGAACACACCTTCATTCGTTCCTGAATTTTTCGGTTTTTCCTTCTTTTCCTGAAGCTCAACTATGACCTCAATATCGTCGAGGGCACCACTCCGGAGGTGCTCGCGGAAGCCATCGGAAACGCCGGCGAGGGCCTTCAGAATGCGATTCTCCGCCTTCTGTCGTGCCGTTTCTTCATGCCGTCTCATGATATTTTGTTTTGTTTGCGTGAGCGAGGCCTTGTAGAGGTCTTCGATGATGCTCTCCACATCTCGGCCGTGAAATCCCACTTCGGTGAACTTTGTCGCCTCCACCTTAATAAACGGAGCGTCCACCAACTTGGCCAGACGTCGCGCAATCTCTGTTTTCCCAACACCCGTAGGACCTATCATTAATATATTTTTGGGAGAAATTTCTTCACGGATCGCCGCGTCCACCTGGTGGCGACGCCAGCGGTTACGCAGCGCCACCGCCACCGCTTTCTTCGCCTCCGTCTGTCCAATAATATAATTGTCCAGCTCCTGCATCAGTTCACGCGGTTTCATGTTACGGACAAGCGTTTTTCCAGAAGAGGAGTTCGGTGGGATTGCGGGAGACGCTTCAACGGCCGCCGCTCCCCCACTGAAGCGGACGTTGGGCCCTAAGCTTCTACCAAGCTTCAGTGCCGATGGTAATGAAGAAGTTACTCGCCGCATCATTTATATTACAGGAGAGCTGTCGGTGCTGCCCGTTTTTACTTATACCTCGCCTTCCCCCCTTTGTTGCTCAGTTATCTTTACGCTGTCTTTATGTTCAGTCGCGCGAGGAGATTAAAAAAAACCAAGCTGTCGAAAAAGGAGCCAACCAAACGGCACTAAGTAGCGAGTCCACTTGGATGAATACTTACAACCTATATTGTTTACTCCCGCAGCGCTTCGAAACAAACAACTACGAGGCAACAGTGGGGGTAAAAAAAAAAAAACAAGCGGGAAAGATAAAGAAACTGAAAAATACAGGGAAAGAAGAGCTTTGTTCGTCTAAGCAGAAGGCAAGGTAACGAGAGTACGAAGTAAGACAGAACAATTATAGAAAGTGAAGCTGTCTCCAGAACAAGGTAAAGATGGTTGTGATCATCGAACGCTACGTCACGTCACATGGTTATTTAGCAGTGAGATCAGAACATCGAGGAGGAAGGTGAGATAAGGTAAAGAATATGCAACCGCTCACGAAATAGCATATCAAATCATGTATGTATTGTGATGGACTCACTAAACGGTATTGCTGAAAAGGATGTGCTGCTGCTTGCGCTTCAAGGGTGCCAGTGAGCGCGCTTTGTGCACGAGTCGGAGCAGACCAGTCAGAAGGATCCATTTCTGCCGCTCCATTATGGCCGAGGTGTATGTATCACGTGCGCCGACCTGCAGCTCCTCCTGCAGCACATTGAAGTAAAGCGCTGAGTACAAACCAAGACCGTACGGGGCGTATAGATTAGCAAGGAGAGGGTAGCGCCGCATTAACTCTTCTTGTCGTGCAAGTAGACCCGCCGCATCGTTCGGGAGATTTAACCGATGGGTGAAGGCATAAGCAACAAATTTGGATTGTGCCTCAAACAGAAGGAAGGGTGGAAGCAGTTCCTTTTGCATACCCACAAATCCAATGGACGGATTAGGGGCGAAGAGAGTACCAAGATAGAGACTGCGGTGGTCCACCGCCTTCGTAGCATTTGCAGACGTATCATCGGCACATTTGTTACCTTTCTGCGGCAAGAAGCAAGTTGGTTTCTCTAGCACTTCTCTTATATCTTCGTGTAGAAAAGGATACCGCAGATGATAGCCGGTGGCGCATATTACGGCATCGACGTTATCCATAAAGACACTCTGTGGCAAATCACTATAGCCTGACGCTTTTCCTGCCATCGAACAAGCTCGCATCTCCTTCAACACTTCCACCTTTCCTAGACACTCGTTAGAAAATAGAATACCTTTTCCCTCGCATCCGATGGGTTGACCAAGGTTGGATAGACGACCCCATATGGCACCGTTCCGAAAGCGCAGCCAATTCGAGACAACCTTATTGCCCCTGGCAACGTCTTTCCGCCATCCCGGTGTGCGAGAGAGAAGTTGAACAGCAGCGCTAACTATATCACGCATGTTGGTCCCGTATGAACCTTTTATCAGCCCACTCTCGTCGCAGGAGTCGGAAAAATGTCCCTCATCCGGGAATGAGCATCCACTATGATACACATCAGCCCCACAACGCTTTAGGTCCCAGCAGTAATCCCACGCAGTGACGTCATCTCCAACCACTACAACGCGCTTGTTTTTGAATTGCCGGAAATCCTTTACGTGGAAGGCGTGGTGAAGCTCCCCTCCACTCTCCACGTACGGGACCAAAAGCTCCCTCAATCCTTCCGGATACCGCGGCTCGTGCGCTTGCCCTGTACAGACACATACCTTATCAAATGCCCACTCAAACACATCGCCGTTGACAACGTTAACTGTAATGATGTGCCACACTGCGCTTGTGGCATCGTACCGAACCGACTGCACCTTCGTGTTGAAACGCACAAGCCCCCCAACACCTTTTGATGCAGCGTACCGATCCAAGTACCGCCGAACAGAGGAATGGTGAGGAAACTGCGGTACGGTGTAGTCAAAGCGCATGTCGCTGAACGCTAGCAAATCTTTCGGCAGGACACAACGCAGTGTGGGGTGCAATGGCGAAATGAGGCCACGCGTAGAGAAGGAGCTGCGCGTATCACTATTCCAAACCCCGCCAGGATCTGGGGCAAGCTCAAAGCAGGTCACCAACAATCCACTACGCCGCAATGCCATACTTGCCGCCATACCGGCGGCACCACACCCAATCACAGCACAGGACTGCATTATTACTGTTACTATATTTTTTTTTTCTACGGTGCCTGCTTATCCGCCTAACCCGGCACCGCCACAGCGAAATTGGAAAAAAAATGTCTTCCTCTTTCGTGAAGCGTGTTAAAACCTGAAGTGGAAAGGCGGAGAGAAGGCAAGGGGGAAACAAGGGGGAGAAGAAAGGTGACGCCGTGGATTTACGTAGCCTCAAAGAACAGTCACAGTATGTTTCAACAACTACTGAGAACGGCACGCCGGTGCACGTGGGTATCAAAAGCATCGCAATTTTTATTTCTTCCTGTTACTATACATTGGGGAATTCTATGTCACCTTCCCTCCCAGTAAAGTGTGAGCCGACAATTGTAATGTCTTTGTCGGCAATCGCAGCCGCCTCTTTGTACAACTCTGGTGTCACTCCAATGAGTCGCCTAAATGTTATCTGTTGTTCGTCGTTAAGGTTTGGCTCCGGTAGGATGAAGTTAACCTTCTTGGACTCTGGAAGAAGTTTCTTTACCTCAATGTTCGTCACGAAAGGTAAGAAAAGCATTTTACCCTTCGAAACACATGGGGCCGTTTCACCCTGTGATGGCCCCACAGTGTTCACAAGGGAAAGCGACGAGACCGTTTTCGGCTTATAGCGTGCCGATAGACTTGGAAGCCCCGTTGTGTTCACGTAGTCATGGTCAGGTGCCGCGTAAAGTATCCATACCTCCGCGTTGTGGTAGCCTGGGAGCGTAACATCACCAGTATAAGCCACATCCTTGGGAGAGAAATTGAGAAACGAAAGCAGCTCTCGTCTGCCTTCTTCAGGATACAGCAACACCACCGCCACCGCCACGACATTTGCGCAGGATGGCATCACAATGAAGCGCGTGAGTCCCTCCTTCACTTGATATCGCAGCGGTTCCAATAATTTGCATATAGATGGACTAAAATACTGGCAAGGTATCTGTGGTGTCGGGTTGGCAACAAAGGTAACTAAGGCTTGATAAGCAACAACGGGGACAAATGGCTCCTCGGAAATCAGGTCCGAGAAGGGATCTTTTCTAATCGCACGTGCACCAATCACCATACAGTAATATCCCGACTCCGGTACCATTAGAGTGAAGGTTTCACTCATTGACGACTCCTCCCGCTGGTGCCATACCCACCTGGGTCCCAGTGCCGTAGCTGAGCTACAGTTATCTGGGAGTTCCATTAATGTTCCTCTAAAGAGAACACAGCACAACTCGAAATGCTCCGGGTCCTCGTTGAAAAGTTTGATGTAAAATGGTGTGGACCGCGTGATGCTAGAGCACCGACGCCCAGAAGGGTCCAGGGCCAGGGGAAAACGGAAGAAATCATGTGTCATCAACGGTTCACCTTCCCACACGGTTTTCCTCTTCGGTGTCTGCAGCAACGAGTGGCGCGCACGTTTGGGGAAATGTGTGCTGAAAAACTTCTCTGGATGTGTGTTAAAGTAGAAATCTTCCATACGCTTCACCTGTGAACAAAAGGGGGCTAACAGGGGGCCTTCAAGTATGCTCCGCTGCGGTGTTGCTTGTTGGGCGGGAGCGGCCCTTCCCTTACGACCCGTGCTTTCACCCTGCTGATTTGGTTTACCTTTTGGAACATCTTCGGCGGCATCCCCCGGCCGATTGACAGATAAACATTGACCTGAATGAGCGGAGAGCATCACATCCACGAGATACGAAAGCGGCGGGTCGTCATCCACGGGAATTTGAACAAGGTTCCACGCCCATTCAATACTTTTTCCTGGGGGGCGTCTCCGCAGAAATCCTTCTACCACTTCGCCCTTAATCCCAGCCAACTGAAGGAACTTCTGATATATTTGGGCCATCCCAATGCAGGTAGCACGGCGTTGCGCCAGCACTTCCTCAAACAAGTCCATGGACCACAGGGATACGACGGTGTGTGATGCCGCCGATGATTTTTTTTTGTGGCTACGCGACGATGCGACACTGTTCCCTTCTTCCTTTTTGCCAGCACCAGCAGGCGCAGGTACGCTCGCTGCAGCTTCATCCCCCTGTTGTTGGGGAAGTTCAGGGTTAATATTGTTGCAAAGCCAGCAATACAATGTTCTCGCCTTCTTCAGCGCACACTGTGAAGCGGACTGCCGCCACGTAACCCGTTTGAAGGGTTCAATGAGCCGCGTCACAATTTCATGTGGTCTAGTCACTCCTTCTAGTGGCCCGACTTCGCGTGCCCATGCGTCAGCTTCCTCTCGTTCTTCTTTCCCAATACCCCACTGGGCACCAGGCAGAAGTTCCACTGACCGCGCAGGTGCGCGCCGGCCTCCGATCCGTGGGGCCTCTCTCAAGTGCTTGGTTTCCCTCTCAATGGAGAAGCCAAAGTGGTGAAGATAATCAGCGTAGTGCCGCAACTGTAGATCAAAGATGGACGGCTTTACCGTCTCGGTGTATATTTCAAAAACTTTACGTCCAAAGGACTCAACTCGTGCCTCCTCAGACTCCGCCCCCGCTGCAGAGTGCGGATTCGGCTTCTTACTCATCCTTCTGAGGAGCCACTTCTAAGCTTCAGAATACAGAAAGCGGGGTAGAAAAGCACATATGTATATATATATATATATATAAGTGTGTGTGTGTGTTTGCTCCGGAAGAATGGCACAGTGCGGCTGCATGGGTAAGAAAAAATCCCTCTGACAGTAAAGGGACACCAGAAACGACATCTTACTTGCGCAATATGAAAACAGTGTCGCAAGGGATATGCTGGCAATAATTTGGCATCCAGTGCATGATGTAGCGTAAACGGGAGCCAAAGGTAAGAGCTAAAATTACGACTCACCGTGTTTCACGAGAATCCCATCATCCTTCTATACTTAGTGCGCTCGATCCTTAAACACTTTGAGCGACAAAAAAAAAAAAAGAAATCAACCAGGGATTGACTGGTCATTTATTTGTTTTGTTTTTTGTCTCCATTACGCGTTCTCACACATGCCTTGTCCCTGCTTTTCTCGCCTTCACATACCGTCTCTTTCCTCCGCTGGATAAAATTATTTTTAAAAAGTTGGCTACCTTTCCCTACACTTTTTTTTTGATTTTTCCCTTGTCTCTTTCCGTTCCCTCTTCGCATAAGAAGGAACTAGCACCCACTCTACACCACAAACACTTCACGCTGTAGAATCGCGTACATTCGCTTCTGCTTCCCTCTCAAAATCTATGAATCACCCCACGTTGCCACATTTTTTTTCTTTTTGCGAAACCTTCAACCACCCAGTATCTAAAAATAGTGGACAACAGAAATGCGCAGCATAAACCACAACACAAAACAAAGATGCGCCGCAACGAATCTAAAAATAAAAAAATAATACGGGAGAGGGATGTAGTAGGTTAGCGGCGGCACAGTGCAGCAGACACACAATTAGAATTAGAGATTTCCTCGTTTAGAGTGTGCTACTGATATTTGTGAGGTGTAGGGGGGGGGAAAAAAAAAGCTGAAACCATCTAGAAAAATGAGGAGGGATAAGATACATAGGGATGAGGCACGAGAAAACGCCCTGTTATGTGGCAACTGCATACGTTGCAGACAACGTATGCAATTTAAAGGAAGGACGTCCCACGCCAAAACAAAGTGGCGCGCTCATCGCTGCATTTTCATAGCGTCAGCGCGAGAACGCTTCCTTTAGTGGGTGTAGCACCGACCGAAGGTGCAACACAAACAAAAAAAAACAAGCGAAAGAAAAAAAAAGGAGCCCCTGTGATTCACCCGTCCCGTTGAGTCCCTGATGGACCATAGAGGCGAGTGTTACGTAGTTTTTAATGCTTTTGCTTTCAGGTTCTCTCCTTTTTTCTATGAAAGCTCCTGCATTATGCGGGAGCGCAAGAAACAACGGGACGTTGGACAGTGCTGAAGTAAATGAACATGGCCAGTTCAAAAGAATATATCTGTACAGCCTTACTTAGCGTGCTCCGTAACAGCTGCGGCGCAAGCCCCTTGTAAAAACCGGGTATGCCGTCTTGGTAATAAATGTGTCGTATTGTTGGCATAATGCGCTCATACTCGGGTTTCCCTGTCACGTAGCTGACGCTGCGCATGTGATTCATAACGACGTTGTAAGGATAAGAGACGGTGGTGGCGGCAATCTTCGCCACGGCCGAAAGCGATGCTACCGCGACAGATGTCAGAAAAAAGTTGCTGGAACCCTTGAAACTTGCTTCGTTTGACAACCGCTTAAGAAGTTCATAGATGCTCCAGAAGAGGCCCTCTTCGACGAACCGACCCACAATATTGGTCATGGTCCCGCGGTAGAAACCACTGAAGCCTTCGTGCTTCAGCACATCTCTAAACGTTTGCCGCACAGTTAGTTTTTCGTTAACTTGCACGCGAGTCCGCACCAGAAATATCGGCCCTAGGATCGTGTTTGTCACACACACGGCACCACAAGCCGCAATGGCAGGTTGAACATTCTGGTTGACTCCGGCAGAGGAAAGTTGGTCCTTAATGCAGCGGTATGTAGGAAGATAAATACCATTGGAGGGAAGCGAGGCCATTAGATTTGCCGAGAGACCACGCGAAAAGGCGTGGACAATGCCTCCCTCGAAGAGGTCCCTAACAGTGTACAAGAGGCTCCTGTGTGCCTTTCCAGTGGCACTTCGGCTTACAGAGAGGCGCACACGGACGGTATCCAATGGGTTTATGACGCAGGTGGAGCAGACACCGGCAACACAACCAGACAAACAGGATGCAAGGTATTCTTGTCTTTTGGGGGTTTGAACCACATGCGATGTCGGGAGTGCCATTTTTTTTTTCCCTCCCTACTCTTATCTAAAATTTCTAGTGCCCTTTTGTTTCCTTACACAATAGCAAGGTTGTGGATAATGGCCGTGCCTCTAACAAAGCTACAGAGCACACCGGGTGCACTTGCGTGCGTGCGTGAATTGAAAGAAAAATTGCGGAAACAGAGAATACTTGAAGGTAGAGGGGCCACAACAGGGGCTGAAATAAACTAGCGGATCAGCGAGGGCGACAGCATCCAGAAATACGCAGCCCTCTTTAAGTAATAAGTGACTGGTAGGCAACTCTGTGTGTTAAACGAACCTTTAAAACATCGGTAACATTACTTAAACGCGTAGTGGGTGGCTTTTTTACCTAAACGCGGGAACGTCCCTGCTTGTGGCGCGCCCTCCTCGTATTTCGCGGGCCGACACCCATATGCACGCACGGACATCCCTGCTCCGGTTTCGGGAACGACTTCACTCCTTTCCCCAACTTTTTTCAGCCATCCCACACCCAACATTTGTGCTACTTTAATGCCTCGACATGCGCCTTTTATGGCGCGACTTCTTCATACTTTTCACGCCACCGCGATGCTTATAGGCGGGCTTCCCATTCTTTTCCCTACTTTCTGCCCGCCTTGTCTTCCTCGCATCACGTATCTTTTTCTTCTTCAGCTTCTTCACTATACCCGCCTGTAACTTGTTTTGTGATTTGCGCTGCAGTTCACGTGCGGCGTTTTTCGCCCTTTCATTGGCACGGGCCTTCGTTTCGCGCTGCGCCCGCCGCTCATTACGCTGCTTTTTCAAAAACTTGTTTTCCTCACGATCCCAATTTGCCAACTCCTGCTGAAATTGGTTGACAGTAACCTCCGCTTCAGTTTCATACACCCGCCGGGCCTCCTCCTCACGTTTCTTTTGTTCCGTGTGGCTCAGGCACCAGACCCTCCGCGGGCGCACGGCGGCGCTTTCAGTAAGAATTTTCTCTCCTGCCTCTCGGCCGTACCGGCGTTCCGCACGTTCAATTTTCGTGTGCAGTTCCTCCGCTGCAAGTTCGGCCCGCACTTGGGGAAACGCGGCGTCGATCTTTTTAATGGCCTCCTGCAGCAGCTCCTCTGGGACATCGCGACGCCGTACGGTGGCCGCTTGATGATTGCTCACCACACCGCTTACCGCCAGTATCTTTCGCATAATATCCGAGTCCCTGCTCTCATCAACCAGCGAGACCGCGGTCCCACTACCGCCGATGCGGGCGGTACGGCCCACTCGGTGAATGTATGCAGTGAGTGTTGGTGGGAGATCGAAGTTTATGACTGTCGAAACGTCTTTTATGTCTAATCCACGCGAGGCGACATCAGTGGAGAAGAGGTAGTTTACTTCACCAGACGCGAACTTCTCTAAAGAGGCGAAGCGCTCCTCTTGGAGCTGATTACCCTGTAGCTCTACGCTGGGAAAACCAATCACGTTGAAGAGGAGACGTAATCGGTGTGCAGTGGTGCGGTAGCGAGTGAATATCAACGTTTTCTCTCGGAAATAACCTGTGCATAGCGCCACCAAGTAACGTGACTTGACCTTCGTCATGTGTTCCGCCTCGCTTTCAGATTCCTCCGAGTGATTCTGACGCCCTTCGCTCTGCGGTTTATCATGCGAGCGTTTAGAGCGGGTCTTCTTTTGACACCCCTCCGCAGAAGGGGCTACGTCACCGCGATTTTCCTCAGTAGGTTGCAGGGATGTATCAGCATGCAGACGAACGCGAACAAACTGCTGACGCAGTTTGGCCTGAAGAGCAACATGGCCGATGTCCACATTCTTTGGTTTAAATAGATGTTCTTTCGCAAACTCATCTACTTCTGTCGTCATTGTTGCAGAAAACATCAATACCTGACGCGTTTCCTCCGGCACGCGTTTGAGAATGTCCACCACCTGGTCCCGGAGCACAACAGTTAACATCTTGTCGCACTCGTCAAGCACAACTACTTCGACCCCCGTTATATCGACAGCACTTTGTGCACCCTTGTGGTTGTGGATCAAATCAACTAACCGACCAGGTGTTGCAACAAGAATATCTGGACAAGCCTCAAGGGCAGCCAGCTGGGCAGAGGGTGATACGCCTCCAATTGCCAGTGACACTTGCAAACCCGTGGTGAATGCCAAAAATTGTTGTAGAACCTGCTGGCATTGCATACCCAATTCCCGTGTGGGAACCAAAACAATGGCCCGGATGTAGCGACGCTTGCTGTTCATACGCGTCTGCTTCATGGGAGCTCTCGTGAGGAGGAGATGCAACAACGGTAGCAGGAAGGCGGCTGTCTTGCCAGACCCAGTTACCGCCCGCGCGCAGACGTCGGTCCCACTAAGGATAGCCGGTATAGCTTGTGCCTGTACGGGTGTGGGTGAAATGTACCCTATGTGACTAATGGCGCGGACAAGGGCCTTGCAGAGACCCAACTCAATCCACATCACCTTGTCTTGTGTCTGCTGACCCGAGCGTTTGTGGCTGTTACCCCCCGTGGAGATTGTCTCACCAGGCATCAACTGAGCATAGTCCTGGTCTCCGGATAGCTGGTGGGACATGGGAACACTTCTAACGCCGGTAATACCCTGGAAAAACGACGGTGTATCCTCCAACATAACTTCGGTAGCCACGGACGGAGCAGTAAGATCATTTCCTTGGCTACTTTTACCCGAACGGACACCTATGCGTCTACTGCTTGTCGCGGCGGTGTTACCACAGCGCAGTGAGCCCCGCCGGGGTTCCGCGGAGGTCGCTCTCCGCCGCAACGGGGTCGGTGGCATCCCGTTCGACTTCTCCCCTCTTTCGTATTACACGTCACGGTGCCTTGACTTACACGCGGGGGCTTCCTTCAGCGCCTTTTCTCCCTTTACAGGTAGTAACTGCCGTCACTGGTAAAAATATCCAACAGACGCCCACGGTGTGAACTCATTGAGATACAAAGACGGAAAAGGAAAGCGATGTAAGGGGAGGTGGATGGTGGAAAACATGTAGAGAGTTCAGGAAGAAAAACGGACACCTTCGAAGCAGTTAAAACAAAAAAAAAGGAGATGAAACAAAAAGAAAAAGCGTCACGTCCCCCCTTGCTACAGGCTTAGATAAATAAAATTTCAACTCAATGTTCTTAGGGGAGCGTAAAAAATTATTATTATTTTTTTTTTGCCAAATCTTGGCCAGGAAAAGAGTAGAGTTACTTTTGAGGGCAGCAGCGCAAACAATGTGGCCAAGAAAACGTGGAATACCTTGTTTCACACTTTATTCTCACCTCACTCTCTTCTTTCAATTAAAAAAAAAGTATGCGCGTACACCATTTTTGAGTGAGAACAAAAAAATCGCACGCCCTTTCCCCATTACTCTTGTATCCGCGCGAGAGCAAACGGGTGTTACCGAGTGGAAGTGAGAAAAGCAGCCGTCACAAAAAAGGAAGGAGGGGGAGGGGAAACGTACGCAGTAGAACAGATAAGAAAAGAAGAGAAATGGTGGAATAAGGATTGGGAAGGAGCCAGGCGCATGCGCGCGCACACACACATACACGTGGTTGTGCACTTTCATACCCCTTTTCACGACCTTAAACGTGCATATCACACCATTCCTATCTCATCTTCCTGCTCTTGTGTATACGGTTCCTTCAAAATGCATCAACTTAAGCGGTGCCTCCTTCTGTGACACTTCGTTTTATCACCGATGAGTGCACCCAAAAAGAAAAACAGGGAAGCGGCTGAAAACAACAAGGGGGGAAGGCGAGAGCAACGTGTAGTGGTAGCGCTTACAAAGTACACATGTGCGTAATGCAGGTGGAGACTCGTTCAGCACCGACGTCAACGCCATCATCCTGAACAGCGTGGTTCCAACTCCACACACGCGTCTGTAACTGCGTTGATATTTCTACGCCCCCTCAGATATTGCATCCCTTGGCACACCACGTGGTCGTGAAGATAGAACATTTGGGCTTAGTTTCTTTTCTCTTCTCTTTGTCCCCTTCACAAACCACTTTGGGGCCGCTTTACACTTAAGGACGTTGCTCTTCTTTCCTTCCCTGTCGTTTTCCAATGACCTTTGCCACCTCCGTAAAGAAATCGGCACTGTTCTTAAGGTGCGCGAAAGTAAACAAACTGAAAGATTTGTCACGCCACCATGAGCGTGGCCCAGCAGACCAGTGTTGTTAGTGGGATTGTTCAGCGTGCCATGTGGGAGGTGGGAAAAATATGTGTTCATTCGTGATAATAATGGAGATCACCCAAGGAAGGAAGTGTGGTAGGAAGTGGAGATTAAAACGTAGTTTCGTCCGCACTTACCCTCATGGGCGCAGCGCAAAACTACCTTACAACGGAGACGCAGATCCCACTTCTCTTTCTTTTCTCTTACTTTCTTTCCCTCTTTCGTTTTTCACATTATTCATCTTACCATTTCAATATACTGCGAGTGGAAGGGTGAGAAAATGAGGGGTCAAGAAACGAGGAAGAAAAGCAGAAAAAACGGGCCCACTGTTCAGTGGGCAAAGCCATAACTTGGGACGTCGCCCCACTGCCCCTCATCCATTTCATTCACAACCCCTACATAACGCCATGCACACACTGCCCATGACAGTCAGTTTTCACTTTGCTCTCCACAGCATCCAGCCGGTAGAACAGAATATATGCCCGCTTCGGCGACCGTAGTCCAAGTGTCCACTTCCCTATAGCGACAACTTCATCATGTTCTATTAAAACGTGCACCCACCAGGTGACAGCAGCACCATAAAGTGGAGAATGGGTCACTAGAGAAAAAGTGGTAAAAACAGTGACCCATTCCCACAACACACAGTGTTCCTCTTCCTATGGTTCTTTCACATTCATCAAATCGATTAATTTCCTATTTCCACCCTTTTCTTGCCCACCATCACCGCAGCTCCAGCGCGAATGTCGCCACATTAACAGCAAACCCCCAAAATCAGCAGGATAAAAAAAAAAAATGTGCCCACCCCCTCCAAGTACATTTTGCATTACTGTCCCTACTACCCCCAAGCACATCTCATGCATTTTTGGGTATTAACTCCTGCATGCAGAGCGCATTGGACATACACACACACACACACACACACACACACACACGCGGGCACACATATATATATATGGTTTTCCCGTGTGTATGTACGATGAGGAGAGGACACCCTCAACCCTCCTGCACTTTGCTTTACCTCTAAAATGAGAAAAAGAATTGTTCTGAGCGCCGATTGGGGCTCCCTGTCGTTAATGATCCTCGAAAAACTAATTACCCTTCCCAACTCCCTTTCTTACTCTCCCTCTCTGTTTGTTTTCAGGTGTAGAGTCACTCCAGATTCTTGTAGGTCGTAAACAACCTTATGCGCACACACACGCATTCGCACAGCTCTACCTTGCAGTGATGGGACACCGAACCGCCGCGGTGAAAAACTTTCACAATAGAAAAGCAAAAACAACCTACGTAGGAGGCCCCCCCCCCAGCCATACCATCAGTGTTAAACAGGGTCTTTAAAAAAAAAAAAGCACACACACACACACACACAAACGAAAAAAGAAGAAAAGAAAAAAAGAAAATTAATGGGGATGAGTACCCAAAACAAGTTATTGTATTATTTTTTCTTCCTATTTCTACTTGAAGGGTGGCTTGCCGGTGATAAAAATACAGGAAGCGGCTCTGCACATATGTGTCGTTCATCTTCCTTCAATAAAACGTTTTATTTTTATTTTTTTGCAGAAATGAGTGAAGAACACCCCCACCACCCCCGTCCCTTCACGCGATAAATACCATATGCATACACACGCATATATATATATATCATGGTAGCAGCAATCGCGAAGCGGCTAAAATGTATCGGCTGCCGCGTCGCTATTCTTTTGCCAAGGGCGTTTGAATCACACGTTCCATTGCTAGAAAACATAAAGGCCGTAGGGGTTGTGTCGGTACCTCATTGGATTTTCCGTTGAGCAGCTTGCCGAGAATTCGCTACGGCACTTTGGGTGTGGGGGTTCTTTATCCGAGTCTGACGACTCAGTGATGGAATTGTACACTTGCTTGCTTCCCCCCTCACTCCCCTCACCTCCTTGGGTGGCATCTTTCTCTGCAGTCAGCTGAGACGGGAGAGAAATAAAAGTGGGTTGTCGTCGCATCGTGGGTGTGAGGACGAGGGATGGGCTGTCAGATGGCATCCCGCGGGTTGGCGTCTTCACGGGTAACGCAACGCCATCCAAACGTCGGAGACCGGTTTCTCGGAGAAGCTTCATATTCTGTTCTTCGGTATGCAGTTGGTGTTCACCGTGCGCGAACGCACAACGGTCCCCGTACGGACATTGCCCATCTCGCTGATAGTGTTCACACAGTGTCGTTCTGTACTTGGACGGTTTCACCTCCACGTGCTTGTTCTTCTTTGCCATTCGAGTAGAAGTGTCCTTTTCTGTAGTTTATGATCTCTTTTTGCCTTCCGTCCTGGGTACAAACGTTCTTTTGAGTGTTTTATCTTGAAACCTATAAACGATGCTTGTCTGCGAAGTAAGGGAAACGAAGATGATGAGGGAGCTAAATACAATGGAAATAGCTACTGTCACACCGCTATTCTACCGAATGAGGTCAGCGTCGTTATGATCTGGTTGGTGGGCTACAGAAAAGGATGTTATAGATATATATTTTAAAAGGGTTAGCAAAAACCCACCGGAGTTCAACGGCGCGCACCAGCACCCCCCCCCCCCC
>NW_027124094.1:38529-49476 GCF_001457755.1 Trypanosoma equiperdum
CAGTCACAACTTCGCCGCACCCGGTACGAGCAGGGTGGTGGGGAATCAGTTGTTGAAGCACCGGTAGGAAGAAGCCGCATCGCACCTTGCTGTTTACGGCAAAAAACAAACAAACATGCAATCGACACCAAGACAAGCGGTGGCGATCCGCCCTTATCGTACACGGGAAGGTTCAGGAGGCAAGTTACGCGAGTTCGTATTCCTAAGAAAGTGACGGAACCACGTCGTGAACCCCAGTTTTGATAGAATAACGTGTTTTGGTAGACGTGCCGTCAATAATTCTCTAACCAGCTTGAAAGTACAAAGACCTTCCATAACGCGACAAAACCAACGTTCCCTCTTCAGGACATATTAGTGCAGCAACTCCAGAGGAGGGATGAGCAGAAAATGAACAATTCTGAACACCGTAAGTACGTTATCTCATTAACAAAAAAAATGTGGAAACATCAACCAACAGCACAGCTCCTTAAACATCTTATCAGGTAGGTGGTCAGCGCATACAGAGTAAACAGCACCCCATTGTGCAAAAAAAAAAAAGGCAAACCTGTATACTTTTGACCCCTGGACACACCCTTCAACATCATCCCAGTCATCCACCACAGTAACGTGGCTGGAGCAACTTCCTGCCAAGCGGTTTAAATCCAAAGTGAAAGATTCTCTCAAACCAAACTAGAAAAAAAAAGGACGCAGAAAAAAGATTCGCCCACTTAATGTACCGAAGAATGGGCCCTCTTGTTGCCCTGTTTACTCGTCGTCTTTCCCGTTTGATGTATTATGTCGCTGCTCACCGAAGAAAGAGACACTGGTTGTGTGCCCTTCTCATCTCGGTAGAACGTGAGAACCAAAAGCACAGAAAGATAAACAACACAAATTGATGACCACGGTTGAGACACCTGCAAAAATATTCGAAGCTAAAAGGAGATACAACACAAAACGAGTTGCCCTAGCAACTCATGTCGGTCTTTCAGGTTTAAATTATCAAAGTATTTACGCATATTATGACATAAAACGCATCGTGCACAGTAACAACATCGACTAGGCACATCTGCAGGCAATATATGGTAGTTCCCCTGGAATGAAGTTTTGAACAGGGAGGATACCACGACGATCGCAAACTTCGTATAAGGGGGAGATAACTGCTTCAGCGGAATAAACGATGTACATATCAGTATGTGCGAAGCGGTGCTGCCCTTCCCCACACTTAATCAGAGCAAACGAAGGGGAAAATCAGAAACAGACAGTACCTGCAGCGCCCGCTCATCTGTATTGGTCACCGAAGCAATTGCAGGCGCATTGGGAAGTGTCACCACTCGGCACCAAACACCCTCCAAACCTTTAATAACTCACCGCACTTTCTACTCACAGAGGGTACACGGGCACACATTTATCGGATTCTGCACATGACGACTGAAAGTAGTTAGCGACAACAGGGCGGGGTCGTTGAGCTGGTGGTATCGCACGATGTTGTTCACTTGGACACACAACCTGCGACGTGGCTTCACCAACTTTTCTCGCACCACTTCCACCAGCTGCGGAGAAATCTTCCCCTCTTTCAACTGCTCTTGACGTCCATTCTTTGCCCGAGGATACTTCCGCTTGATCCCTTTGGATCTCACTGCCACCAAGTGCAGCATGTGCAAATATGTTCACATCACAGCCACGAAGGATACTAGTGAAGTCAACATTTCTGTTGTGCTCTTCAACGCTACCTCCTGCTCCCACACCACCATCACTCTGTTCAGAAGCTACTGGCCGATGAGATCCTCTATCAGCTCGAATTTCGTATAGCTGAGTCAGTCCTGCAGCGGTACATTGCCTATAGATACTACCATTTTTCTCATCTCTTGGGTCAGTACCCGCATTCTTGTCCGCGAGAGACTCGCTGATGAGCCGTGAATCAAGTAGGGACCTAAAGTCGGATATCTCCTTGGACTTTGTCGAAGGAGGTTCCTTCACTTTGGGGTTTCCGAATTCACCGACGTCGTAGCTGGAGGCATCGTTGTCCTTTCGAAGAGTCGAACTCCCTATCCCTTCGGTACATGACGCACTGGACCACGTGGTAGGTTGGTGGGGCAGCGAAGTCTTCATTGATGTTTCGTACACACCCCCCAGGTGCGTAGACGGGTCCAAAGAAGGCAATACTTCTCCCGCACTTTGTGGAGTCAATCTATTTCCACTACTCCCGCTATTTACGGGAATATTGCCAACAGTATCAAATGCACGAAAGGCTAAATCCGTGGCACAGTTGGCATTTTCAACCTCCGTTGTCCTTGTTGTGACGAAAGAATTCACCATGTGACCATTAGAAATCCACGCTACACCATCACCAAACGCTGCCTCACTTGGTATTCCCACGCTTGGGATAAAAGGGCCAACATATGGTGGAGGAGCTCCCGGAAAGGGGAAAAGGAAAGCACCCGGGGCGAGTTGCACGAGTTGTCCTGAGGTGTCAGCCAAGTTCACAACACTAAGATAAACATTATTGCCGCTGGTAGGGTAATGTACACTCGTAGGTTGAATTGTACTTTTGGCTTCGACACCCCTCGCTTTGTTTGTAAATACGCTCATATTCGCACGATTTTGCCTTGACAACTTACCTTTCGTTATTTTTGGCGGTGGTTTAACTCCCTTTAATTCAGTATCTTCCGTAAATGGCACGGTAGCCTCGGAGTTGCTCAGATGATGGGGTGATCCGACACTGCTTCCCCCTTTTGGAGAGAGAAGCTCAGCTTCATGCCATGAACAGTATGTTACTCTTCCACTAGCACCAGCCGTTGTCTCGTTTGCAGTGCTTTCCATTCCGCTCTCAAAACTGGCACACGGCAAGACAGACCTTTGCTCAGCATTACTACCTCCCTGGGCGCTTTCCACATTAGTGTCGCCACGTTCTCTGCTGTCTCGACTCTTTGGTCCTTCTTCCTCATGCCGCAACTCATCCTCCCCGTGCGCGAATGCACATCGATCACCAAACTGACACTCACCATTTTCCATGAAGTAGGTGCAAAGAGAAGTTTTGTATTTTGACGCCTTCACGATATCATGTTTCCGGTTTCTCGCCATATTACCGGCTATATAAGGGTCCCAGTATATATATATTTGACACCTCTCTACAGGCAACAACTGTGGTTATATCCCTCCTATATTCGGACCTTCCAGTCGGCGACCTGTAGGAATTGCTATGGGAACGAAAAGCACTCCTAACCTCCAGAATCTCTTATGTGCTCTTTCTCGAGGAAAAAAAGAAATTACGAAAAAAAGCTCCAACGGCAGTAAGAAGGTAAGGCAGGGAACACAGTTGTATTCGGTACCCCAAATCGGTACTACAAGAAACAAAGCCGATAATGTCATATGAAACAAACAACAAAAAGGGGAAAACATTTCAATAAGGGACAGCCTTCGGCTGCAGAGTTTTCCTTTCCCGTACTCACGTCTCAGTTGGTGTTTCAGTAAAAAAGGGTTCTTCCACATGCATGCGGATTACTACAGAGAGAACACAACCAGAAATCAATCACCACCGTTCAACGATGCATCTCAAACAATAAACATCAATGACCTGCTTTTCCCCGAGTGAGGGAATAGAATGAAGAGCAATTACATTTCAAACGACAAAATATCAATAGCAATTTAGAAATACTATAAGAGAACACATCACCGTACTATTTGAGCCGAAAGACATCAGGTGTGTATGACATCCCGTTTTAAGCAAGGAACAGACACTTAAAAAGTACTCAAAATTGTAAAGCAGCGATGCCGCCGTTACGTAAAGCAATATCACACGGGAAATACAAGGCTTCGCGTACCGAGGTAGTGGTTCAACAACTGTACAAATACCGGTAAGATATCAAACAAGTTGACTGAGTATGCTGGAGGAAGTTACCAACTACACAACAAATACTTTGTTCTCAACCGTATACAAGAGTTTTTAAAAAGGATATGATCTAAGGTATTTCATGCATCTGCTTGCCATTTGAACAAATAATTAAAATGCACCCCGCGTTCTACAACGAGCGGCTAAATAATAACAACAATAATACAACGATGATGAATTAAAGTAAAAAAAAAAATGATGATCTACACGCAAACGCGGTTGACACCCCGCAGCGTAAAAAGAACAAACGAACACTCAAAACTGTGAGGGTAGAAACAATGGAAGCAGTACGTCAATGAGTAAAACAAGCCCTTGCTTTGGGGGGAGGTAAATAATACGAAGCATCGAAATTCACGCTACTTTAAAGTAAATTCCTCTCGCGAACTTCAACCGTTAGTTTGAATTACACACACCACTGGATTAATTCCCTCTCTTCAGAGCCGTGTCAAATACTTCCCATCCGAAACATCGGCAAACATGCAGGGATGACAGCGAATGCTTGTCACACCTCAATATATACAATCCATAAAACACAAGACAATACCAGGTTCTGTACACATCAGTCAGTTACGAAAGCCGTAACACGGTAATTGGTTAAATACAAACGTAAGCATGCGGATGTTAGTGCATGTATCCCGCCACAGCAAGGGGATCCGGAAAAAGAAACACCAAAATGAAGCCAGCAACGTCTAAAAGTAGCGCAATCGATCAGACAGATGCGAAGACACACGATGCAGACATTTTTTTTAAATGCAGCAGCAGTTCTCCACCGACAAATATTACAACGAAAACAGAATATTCCACGACACTAATCCCACTAAACGGAAAAAATGGGTCAGAACATCCACCAGCCGCACACTTATGTTAGAAAGCAACGCCACTCCATCCCGCACAAACATCCAATGCCCTCTCTGAAGGTTACAACTGCCCTGCATCTGCGTTGAAACAGACTAACAAAAAATAAAATAAAATAACCGCCTCTGCCTTCAAAGGGGGTGGGGGCTGCACTCGCCTGCGGCAGCTCTCTTAAAAAACGGCCGCGCTTACTGTTGTGCCTCCGCTGACGTTGACATTTGGCCAGAAGAGGTGAAGGGCTACTGCTCACAGAAGGAGACGCCGCACGAAAAGCTGCGAGGATAGCACACGGCCATGTACATGCCGGAGAGGGGCCGCGGCTTCAACTGGCATTGGTGCAAGTGCGCTCAACAATGGTGCGTAAAGTACTCACCGCGGTCCCATTAGCAGCCACCGGGGCGGTACATTTCAAGCCACAGGCTGCAGGTGGTGAGGTGCACCAATCCGCTTGCCGCGTCGCCACTTCCGCCGGTTATCAATACCAAGTGGTAATTAGGGCGGGGCCCCCGCAAGAAAAAAAAAACGAAACAGCCACCAAGGAGCAAACGGTTGAAAGGGGCAAAAAAAAAAAAATAACGGCAAAGAAGCGCGAGGCGCCCGCCGACCTAACGACATTGGCAGGGTTGCTTTAAACGGCACCGCCAAAGCGAGAAACAACACCCCCACTTGAAAGGGCCGCGCGGACGTCGACCGGGCTTCATTAGCGGTGGGAATCTCTGAAAACATCAGGCACGCAAATACCCGGGCGCGGCCTGCACACCATACCGGTTGTTCCTTGTTTCTGGAGGCTGTCGCGTGTCATCAAGACGGTACCTACTGTAGTGTGCCTTGTGGAACGTCCATCGATGACAGATACGGGCGAGAGTGGAGACGGTCCCTCATTTCTTGAGGAAAAGGCAACCCCCCCCCCAAAAAAAAAAATAATAATAATGAAAAATGCAGGTAATAGTATTCGCCGGCGCACCTCCCCTTTAATTTCGTTTGGAACGTTTCCTGCAAGATTAAGGAGGGGATTATGCGTCGCACACGGAAGGGCATGATAGAACTAACCCGAAGAAAAGTAACGACAACCTTCCTATTCGTGCTTTCTCACCGTTGGATAAAGGGTAATGGTCAAACGGGCAGAAGAACCGACTTCACGCTACAACAATGCTCGGTGGGGTGGGTGGTAGTCAACGCAGCCGCGTTGAAATTTGAAAAGAGAAGAGCGGTGAAATACAAACTTGAGAACAACCAAAACGATAAAACATGTAGATGTGAGCTTTTGCGGAAAACTCGCCTTGCCGGAAGAGATTGCTTCCTTCGTCGAGTCACAGACATCTGCGCAGTGCGGCGTACCGGACAATGGCGCCGCGGCTTGGCAGGTGGCCGCACAACTGGGTGCATCAGCTGAAAGTAAACGAAGCGTCGGAAATACACCGGAAAGGAGCCAGAGTGGCGACGGTATTAAGGGTAGAATTGCTGTCACCACGTCTACAGTAAAAACTTTGGATAGAGGCGATCGTTGTGGAAGCACCCGCCGAAACACGTTTCAAATAAATCTGCAACCGTGCTCCCAAGGGAAAAGGCAAAGAAAAAAAAAGGGAAGCAGCGACGGAGGGGAGACGTTGAGAGGTTGCTCTTTTCTCAGGTACGCTAGCGGATGGAGTGTTTTTAAAAAATATTCGCCCGTTGTCCCAGTGGCAGAAAGAGGAGGGGAGGCATTTGGGGAAGTGGTCGTAGAATAGTTAACATGCACATAAAGAAAGGAATTGCCTAACAGAGTTTTCGTATTTTGGACAACAGAGGTTGCTGGGGGATCATGAGCGTGGGAGCCTTAAGCCTCCAGCGGTTCCCGGTCGTGAGCCCCTTCAAAAAGCAGCTGAGTAGCTGTTGAGTCTACAACGATAGATTTGAGAGAGAGATAGAGGAGGGTAATTAGCGGACCCAACTTATTCTGTGCCTGTGGCCCCGCAATTATAAGAGGGTTTCATTTCTTGACAGTTGAGGCTCTTGCTGCGGTAGACTGGTCTTGAGTTTTTTTTTCCAAGCACAGCCCAAACTGACAGGAGCGGCGACTGACTCAAACACCTTTATCAATTTTGCTACGATCGCATCACTATTTCCGTCCCATGTCATTGTAGTATAAACTGGTAGTCGCTTCTTGCTCCATTCAAACGGTGGGGAATCTCTGAGGCAGCGGTCTCCTCCGCTTCTCAAGGCAGTTCACATGCATAACTTATCTTGCAGAGGTGCTGTTGTGGCTGGTGATGAGCAATTTGACATTCATTAATTGGTAAGTAGTTTAGAGGAGCTCAAAGGCGTTATTTGATACGGCAGTTGGTTGTTTTGTTTGGAAACAAATTGGGGTCATATTGGTTCTAACTGTCCGTAATAGGGCGGCTCGGACAATCCGAGGGAGTTTTTCCCCTTTCAATTACTATTCATCACGGGATTTTCAATAATTTTATTGTTCATACTTTTTTTCGTTTATTGTAATTTATCATGAAAATGCGTGTGCCAATAATTTTTTAAATTATAATTTCTATTTGTCATTTCGTTTTTTTCTCTAAATTTCTTTTTACAATGTTTTTTATTTTCATCGAGATGAAACTGGATTTTCGGTGTATGAGGTTTTAAATTGAATATTAGTGGGTTATTGTAGCTATTTGTTGAAGGAACATCTTGTTTATTTTACTCTGTTGTTTTATATTGAGGTCTCCCCTATGTTTTCACTGATGGTTGGGGTTTTGTGTGGATTATTCTCATTTCGTTTTTTCTTTTTGGCGCCACGACCGATCGCTGATGTGTCTGGTTATTCGATGTGCGTTAAAAAAATTTAAATGGTCGTGCGGACATTCTTTGGCAGTTGTGTGTCAATGGAGACGTGCACGTGAATCGCCACTTTGTTTCAAGTAGACATGTTTTAATTTTTTAAACCTAAACCTAGCTCTCTTGAAGCGTTGCACAGTCTGGTCGGTGAAGTTGCAGTTGGTGCAATTTTTTGCTCTGTGGGATCAATGCTTGCTCTGCTTGTACATCCCGATATGTAGGCCCTGATATGGGTTCTAAATAATGTTGTTTGGGTAATTAATAGTGTTTGATGACGTGTTTGCTGGTGTTTTCATATCGAACCTACTTGTTGTTTGCAATGCCGTGTGACATATCTTCCCTTTCGTGGAGCATTTTTTTTTAAATAGAAAAAAGTTTCTTGTGGCGCTTTTTATCTTTTATATTTTAGGGAGATTAAAATTTGATTTTCAACCGTTAAAAAGTTCTTGTTATTTATTTTCTTTCCCACTTTACCTTGAGATTAATGTTGTTGATGCTAGGTAGTTTATGTTCCGACGTAGTGATTAATTGTTTAGTTTGTATTGTATGCTTGTCCATAGTTCGTTTATTCTTACGGATGCCTTAGTGGTGCAGATACATGGGAGTCGTGCTGTGAATAGACAAAAAGAATAACTATATACTTTGAAGATTAACAGATTGCACCTCTCCGGGGGAGGGTATACCATTTTTGTTGTTGATTTCACGTATTTTGCGGATTGACCAGTTTACCACTTCAGGCCCAGTAACAGTTGTTCTAAGATCATTGATGTACTTTTTATTTGGGTATCCTGTATATTTTTATCAAAAGGTTATTTTCTATTACACGCAAAGTTTCTCGTACCTGTAGAAATGCTCTTGGGTTAACTGCACTCTTTACTTACATTGTGCTAATGAGTGATATGGACGTATGTGTCCAGTTGAATATTATTTTTCTCGCGTATTATGTGTTTAATGTTTTTCAATTGCTCCCCTTTCCTCATCTCCGTCATTTGTCCTCTTATCTTTGCTAGACAATAATGGTAAATGCATCCGATAGTAAACAGCACTTGCCTAAAAAAAATTATACTTCATACGGTGCTATTATTATTTGTAGGCAAGTGCTGTTTATCACTGTTATTATTATCATTAATGTTATCTTTTGTGAATCTTGTGGCTGGCTTTATCTTTTTTACTTTGTTGTTACTTTCCCCTATTCTGCTGTTACTGAAACATGTTTCGTCGACTATGTGATACACAATTTTGTTATAACGTATGTGTTTGAGTTAATAGATGTAGATAAAAGATGCCACTCCATAATGCATTTTTATTGGTTCATTTCTCTTCCGGAGGAAGATGCTTCCATTTTTTTATTTTTTAGAAATTTAAATGGGTTTATTTAATTATGATTGTGTACGGCACATTTTAAACCAGATTTCGCTCTGTTTTGTTAATGTACTTATGCCAAAATGCGGGGTATTTTGTTTTATAAAGTGTTAAATTTATTTTCTGATCTTTGTGGTGCGTAACGAAAATTTAACACCAACGATCACCCTCGGACAAACCACTTTAGATATTAAATAACCGGAACTACTATGATCCTAACAATATATAAGAATATACAAACATCTGTAAAGTTTTAAAATTTGTATATACTTATAATTTAAGCGCCTGAGCAATGGCCAACTGCATCGTTTAATATCACTTTCATTTTTCATTTTTTTTTAAAAAACGATGTCTGTGTTGTTATTGATCGGAGAAAAATTAGGAGGTTGCGTGTTATTCTATTTACCCTCCTAACAGTCACTTTCTTTTTTTTTCACGACGATTTCATCTCACTTTGAACCCAACGAGTTGTGTGATTTTATTGCCAGAATATGCGCTGTTACCTCTTTGAAAATTCATAGTTCATGCTTTTTGAATTCAACGCTTGAGTTTTATCGAAAAGAAGCGAATGAAGTCTTTTCCCTTTTCATCGTTGTGTTGCGGCACCGATGCTTTTTTTTTTCTGGCTCCACTTACGAACAGTTGGAAAAAATATTTTTCCTAGTGCGAGTGCAGAGCAACTGGTCAGCTTTAAAAAGTTTTTTTTAGAATGCTAAACTTTAAAAAATAATATCGTGTTGTCATCCAGATACATTTTAGAAAATGGTTAGCAACTGGGATTGCAAGTCATATATTCTGGCACACGTTGATGTTTGGTTTGATACATATTTTATTGTGTTATATTTTTGCTATTATTTTATTGGGGAATTTATCTTCGATATGCGCTCATAAGCACCGACTTCTTTTTATATTTGTACTACTACTGCAACCTGACCACCGTTCATATGTGTATATATATTAACTACAGTTTCTTGCTCGAAGGGTCCGGCACCTTAAGGTACATTAGCGTAGTAAGGTTGTTGGATTTACCGCGATGGTGATAAAGAAGGATGTTCCTTTCAAGTACACGCTACATCAAGGACTATGTGAGCGGGATCCAGTTTTGAGCACCCCTTTGATAATTACGGCGGGAGTAGATGGCAATGAATTGCAGTACCGTCTTGACATGCAAGTTCCATCGCATTCAGCTATTGAAGGCATGGAGGTTACTAACGTGGAGTTCCTCTTTACAAGTAGCAAATGTAACGCGGGTAAATCAAATCAACATCTTTCTAAGTGTAGCATGTTAGTGTACTTGTACATGCAACTGCTTGATGGTGTAGGCAGACCCACGAGTCCACCGTTTCCTATATCATGTTGCAACACCCATACTGGGAAAGGCATTTTTTCGTGCGTAAAGCTGCCCCTTCAGGTTAATCAACAGTGCAGATTCTATTTGGTTCGAAGAAGTTGTACAGATAGTGCTTCCCAGAGTGCTATGGAACTTAAGGGTGTGCGCTTTACCAGTAAGTTGTACCTTTTGTATCGTTCACCGCTGAATTCTGCAAAAGTTCGGAGTCAGATGGACGTACTCACAGGTGGCGATCTAAAATTTACGGCAGATACCGAAGTAATGACTTCTACCGGTGCGAAACGCAGTCGTGAGGAATTAGAGCGATTCGGATCTGAAAATTCTGATCGCAAGGGGAAAAAAGCAAAGAGGGAAAGGGAAACGGCGACCACGATGGATAGGGCTTCCGATGATGAACCCCCAAACCTTATTTATGCCTTCGTGTCAGGAGGAGACAATGAGAGTTAATAATTGTGCGCATATTAAGTTCGCCATCCCCCCCCCCCGAGGCATGCTGTCAATATTTTTGACCGTCGCATTATCACATTGCGGCATTTTTTTGCCTGTAGTTCCGTTTTTTCTTGGTGATTTTTGTCGGTTTTACCTTTTCGATTTATACATATCTACATTGCCACGATTAAGATCCGCTTTCTTCATGTTAATGAAAACAAGCATCATTACTTTTCTCCTCTGTGACATGTAAATTCGCAAAAAAAAAAAA
>NW_027124094.1:49494-54725 GCF_001457755.1 Trypanosoma equiperdum
GTTTTAATGTAGTACATACGGTGGTTCATAATTTAGATGGCTGCTATTTTCTAATGCTTAGATTCACAAAATACTTTAAATAAGTAAAGTGAAATTGGCTATGCATTTTTGGACAAGTGTTTAAGGCCTTGTGTGAATAACATTACTTAACTTTCTGGATTGCTGTATAAATGGTTGAGATGACACTACTTTTTTGTTTTTTTTAATTTTAAAGATGAGCAAGAGGGTGTTTGTGGTTTTCTATGTACCTCATTAATTTCATACAGCGATAAATTTCTATCATTCTGGAAGTGGGTTTCATTTGCGAGGGAATCAATTGAGATGTTGGTTTTTCAACGTTGCGAGAGAATCTCTTGGACTGCTGCAATGACACAGGAAGTTACAACATTGATGTCACTACATTTTTATTGGCAAAGGCGATCGTAAGAGTGCGCGGTATATATTCCCCAACGTGAAGGGGGAAATGCGTAAAATATGCATGTGTGTGAGCTTGGCCCTTTACAAAATATAAAATATAACAGCAGAGTAGTAGCATTCTACGGTTTCTGTTAGACTTTCCATCTTCTTACTGCAATGATGTGAGTTCCTTTGTTACGTGTTTCTTTTGTTTTTGCAGTGTGACTCAATTGGAGATATCCGGGCGTCTGTACCGGGGTACGCGCAACTAATGAAGGAAATACTTTAGTATCAACTATTTTTCTTTACCTTTTGCGGAACATTTTTAAAAATTATTATTATTTTGACCGTTGTTATGTGATATTAAAAAGTTGATAGTGTTCATTTGTTTTGGTTTTATTACACCGAAGACTCGCTATCGGTGTTTTTAGTGTATTTTCTCAGTTATCGTTTTGCTTTCCTTAGCAGCACGTGGTCAAGGGTTCGATTTTTTTCCCCCTTTGCCATTTGCAGGTGTTTTTGCTGCGACACGGTAAATGGGGATGCCAGCAACTGAGTTGTCCTGGTAGCTTGGGCAGATATGTCATTTTTCAATTCTACCCAACATCTACAGTTGTTTGATTCATTTATTTCTCTCTTATTTTTATTTTTTACTTTGGTTTTTTTAAACATTTGGAAGATGACATCCTGAAGGATCGGGGTGATATACCTTCTAAAACGATAAATGGCACGGGGCTGCAATTTAACAGCAAGTTACTACCTCAGGAATTACTGGTGATGAACTAAGGTAGTGAAGACCATGCGCGCAGTCCTGTTCGCTGCCGTACCGTCCGTGTGCGGTTTGTAAACAGCTGCAAACTTACTTTCTTTTATCGATCGATTTGTTTTTTTAAAGATAAACTTTTTGCAAGGGATTTTGATGTACTCAATTATTTTTGTAAATATACGTGGTTTCGTCATTCGAAAAATCTTTGAACACGCGGCAATTCTTTAGGTAACTGTGGGATCGCGTCTTCTTTTTATGCGACGGCATTTAAACGTAGGAGCTGCTGTTCTGTGAGGTTGCTGTGACTTACTCTGCACCATGGTTGTTCACTGCTCCCTTAATGCTTCTATTTTTTGAAATGTTTAAATCTATATCCCATCGTGTTTAACGCACTTGTAGGAAAACCCGCGGAGAACAACATTTATTTTTGTCATCATTAATGCTATTATTACCCTTTTTTTTTTGCAATCTCTTAATAGGGTTTACGTGGTCATTTGAATGAGTGAACCATTGATGGCTAGGTGTGCATCTCTGCTGGACATCTTGGTTCCCCGTAGTGTTGAATGCTTAAGCAATGCGAAGGTACAGAACGAATCGTGCTGCGCTATACAGTACGACCGAATTTTGCGTGTCCCGGTTCTGATTATGAAAGGAGACATCTCGAATGCCCGTGTTCAGATACCGCGTGATGGCAAATCACTTCCTGTAGTTCCGCTGCCGTGCACTCTCGTAGCTCTCCAGGCGTACATTGGATCTTTTGACACCTTTGCGTTGGAGGTGTCAGTGAGCACTAAGACTTCTCTTCGCGTGAAGCTGATTATTGGGACTCACTTTAACAAGACGTCGTTGGAGGACACCGGTAGCAGTCTGATTCTCTTTAGGATGCCCTTGATCATACCGCGAAACAGATGGGTTCAAATAGTATTTCACATTTCAGGAATCGTAACGCATCTTCTTGAACTGCCGCCAATTAAATTCATCGACGCAATATCATTGAGTGGCACATGTAAGGCTTCGCGCTTGATGGCATCCAATAGTGAGGAGGTTGTAGTGAACGCAACACCCAGTGACATGACTCTCTTTGCTGTTCCGGCGTATGCGCCCCCGATTTGGCAGACCGTTGCGGCCTCTCCACCCCCGAACGGGACCTGCAGTGACAATAATAAAAAAATTAGTGGTCGCTCTCCACAGAAAGTTGCTAAAGACCGCTTACCCGTTGTAGTGAAGTCGCCATTAAGAAGGGACGATGATACTGCCAATGAGGGTGAAAACGACTCACCAAAGCATAATGTGGTGCGAACAGCTGCTACAAGTGCTTCTAACGGCACACCATCGCCCCCGTACAAACAAATAGGGCGCGAGGTTTCGGCTATTGAGAGTACATCAAGCGCCAACTCCTTTGATGTGCCGCCGGAAGGTCGGGCGCCAAGTTTGCCAGGTGACTTTACAGATGCCCGCCGAGTCAAGCAGATGCCTAAGCAACAGGTCGGTCAGCCCGCTGCGAGGTGCGGATCTGCCGCTTACATACGGCTGGTAAGCGGAGCGAACTTTCCGCCACGTAGCAGCAGTAACCCGACTGTGAAACCGCGTCCGCTTCACTTAGGGGCAAAGGAACAGAGTCCTAGTGCGGTTACAACTCCCCCGCCACCCCCTGTCGAAACATACCCGGGTGTATGCGATCTTTTGTTTGATGCCTCGTATGGCATCACAGGTTGGGGGGAAACCGCCTGTCGTGCAAGTACTGCTGCTTCAGCCTCTCCTCCTCGTGCCGGAAGCGATGTAAAGTGCAGGTCGGCGCCAACTGCGGCAGTACCAACCAACCGAATATCTGGTGGTGCAGTGAGTGAGTGTAAAACGAACGGATTAGCGGAGCAGGTTTCCCCGAAAGCGAAACGGTTGAAAAGGGTTATAGAAATAAGGCGGCGGTCATTCGTCCCCCCCACTAGGCGCCGGAAGCCGTGCGGTGGTGATGGTCAAAACGGTGAAGGCAACGAAACAGGGGCGGCCGCGGGCGGTACGTCCAGGAGGTCTGCTGTTAGTGTGAGGCGGCTTTACATGCGAAAGAGGATCAGGAAACTAAAGGAAGCACAGAACAGCGCACGTCGCATGCAAGAAATGAAAAGACTTCCAGCGTCTGAACTACCCATAGACCCTCAGGACGAGGCACTTATGATGGTTGGTGAAGAGACAATGAATGTCACGCGTGAGCCACGTTGTGGTTACGGTTTTGGTTATCTTGGTGTCCTTCATGAGAGTGGCGGATTTGAGGCGGATGAGAATGCTGACACGGAGTTGAAGGGCGCTCTCACGCTGGAGCTTTCCGAATTATCCGATGGTGAGGAAAATGAAGAATAGGTTGTTTAGGCCTTGTGACGTCTGTGACAATATATCTTTCCGATTCTTGTGGACTTTTTTGTGGCATTTCAGTGGTGTATGTAAGAGTTTTTGCGTTACAAAAGTGCGTGTGTACAAATCGTGCGTTGAAAGGCAGGAGACACTCCTTCGCCGCGCTTGCGGCGGCAGGGGTGATTTTTTTTTTCTTGGAAGGGAGTCGTATCCGTGTGCGTGTGCTTCTTCGTAAGTTGTTGCGCACAAAACCTTGCCTGCTGAAATGCGCGTCTCATATACATATACATATATATATATATATATATCTTCCCATCATTATCACTCCCCATCTGGTCTTTTTTTCTTTTGTGTTCAGCTGGGTGATGCCCTTTTCGTTTCCTCGTTCCAACCTTTTGTATGTCTGGTTATATTTCACTCCCCTTTACGTTTAGTGTGCCCCCTAACTCTTCCACTCGCTTATCATGGAAGCGTTCTTGCCAGAAAGATGATTTGTCTTCAACCGGAGTTCGTTTTTTTTTCCTAAGGCAAGAGTGAACTCATGCACACAGGCTCGGGTCAATATTAACGACACGCCAAGCGGCTGGGTGAGCAGTGAGAGCATTTACCCTATTTTCTCCCTTCTTCGTTTGTTTTCT
This sequence comes from Trypanosoma equiperdum, assembly GCF_001457755.1. Lineage (NCBI taxonomy): Eukaryota > Euglenozoa > Kinetoplastea > Trypanosomatida > Trypanosomatidae > Trypanosoma > Trypanosoma equiperdum. Next base: position 53,641 of record NW_027124094.1, read on the forward strand.
ATCTTCTTCACTGTATTCCCCCCTTTTTGTTCGACAGTTGTTGATGTTAATTGACTGCTTGTACCTTTTTTTTGTCATTTTTCTTTTTTCTTCTTTTCTCATTTCCATTCCACTTTCTTTTTGTTTTCGTCCTTTTTTTTTCTTTTTAGCCCTGTACGTGCTTGCAGCAGATAAGGCTGCCGTCATTACGATTCCAGTGTGTTACGTCTATGGTGAAGGGGAAATTTCGTGTGGATGTGAGGTAAATAAAACAAAACCAAGTTGAGCGAGAGCAGACGGGCATACAGTCGAAGGAACGGGATAAAACTAAATTAAAAAAAAGATCCGAACTGCTGGAAACCCTGAATAACACCATGGATATGCACCCATCCTTTCCACTTGGTCAATCGCGATTCCCACCATCTTCTTTTGTGTTTTGTGGAGTAAAAATGTGTGAGGGGAGGGTATGGGAAGGGAGTTTACATGCTGTAGTTTCGCATATTGTTACATGTCGTCGTCTTTTTTGACCTTTCTTCTTAAAGAAAGGCCAATATCGCCTCCTCTTTTTTTTTTTACAATCCTACACTGCCCTTCATCTCGTCAATTTTTCTTTGTTTTCAATTCTTTTATCTGTCAAACACTACACCATTTCCTCGCCGTGTCGCTTTCTTGTTTTGTTGAACACAGAAGAGAGTAAGCTCCCGGAATGGTTTTACCAAGCCGCAGGTCGCTGAATCGCAGCTCCCGCAAGGGCTTCAAGAAGCACCGTCCTGACATTATTGTTATTGACCTGAAGGACCATGTATTGGGTCGTGCGGCCGCCATCGTCGCCAAGCAGCTGCTGCTCGGAAAGAAGATAACTGTGGTCCGTTGTGAGAAATTAACAATTGCAGGATCGGAGATTCGCAACAAGATCAAGTACCTGCAGTTCCTTCGCAAGCGGAAGCTGTCAAACCCGAAACTTGGACCATTCCATCATCGCAGTCCCTCTGATGTGTTTATCCGCACAGTTCGCTCCATGCTGCCGCGTTACACAAAGCGAGGCCAGCGCGCGCTCCGCCAGCTCGTTGCTTACGAGGGCGTACCCGTCAACGTCGTGCGTACCG
>NW_027123619.1:0-144 GCF_001457755.1 Trypanosoma equiperdum
AAAAAAAAAGAAATTATATTTGGAAAATGAAAGGAAAGAAAAGGAAGAAAGAAATTATTTGATGATGGTGTAATAACAATTACAGTAATAATAAATCGAAAGTAAAGGAACCTCCCTTCTTTTTCGTATTGTTGTTGTTGTCGT
>NW_027123619.1:186-597 GCF_001457755.1 Trypanosoma equiperdum
TTAAAAAAAAAAGAAAAAAAACTTGTGCTCTACTCTCAGAATGTCCAGTTACTTGTCCCTTCACCCCCACTTTTCTCTATTTTAAACCGGGGGGATTCTCATCGGCGTCTATTTCTTATTGTTGTTGTTGTTATTGTTGGTGTTTGTTTGTTTGTTTTTTCTTGTTTCTTCCTCCCTCTTTTACTGATAGGCGTTCCATTATTACATCACTTCTACTTTGTTTCATTATTAAAACGACGCAACATGAAGTAACAAAAAGTTAAGTTGAGAAAAATTTGGTGCTTATTATCATTATTATTATTATTATTTTCCTGTTCATGTCTCTCAAAATACAATATGAACTTGCAACACTTTTTTTTTAATTTATTTCTCTCTTCTTTCTTTTTGTTGTTTTTGTTTGTTTGTTTGTTT
>NW_027123619.1:607-1486 GCF_001457755.1 Trypanosoma equiperdum
TGGGGCGGGATTGTGACTCGCCGAAAGACTTGTCACAAATTCCAAAAACAATTCGGAAGCTTTAGGTTTTTGTGCAATAGTTACATAACCGCAAAACACTCAGCCATTTATTTATTTATTTCTTGTATTGAAAGTTGTATCATCATTGGTAGACGAGACGAGTTGAGTGTTATTACAATTAAGGACCGTAAAGAAAAAAAAAAGAAGAAAATAAATTTCAAAAGCAACACTTGGCGAGAAGAAGCATTTAAACCTTAGGAAATTTTATACCTTCGGACGAATCTTTTTTTTTTAAATAAAAAAGAAGAAAACAGAGAATATGATATCACTACATTTGTCCTCGCACTCACTAATGCATGTGCTACTTTCATTCCTGCTGTTATGTTCTGGAGTTGTTATGGGATATTATGCAGATGTGGATTATGAAGTGCCATCACGTGTTGTGCAGCTCACTGATGCGACATTTGACACAATTGTGATGGATCCCACAAAAGATGTATTTGTTTTGTATTGCGTGACGTGGTCCCGTCATTGCCGCTCTGCTGTAAAATTATGGGCGGATCTTTCCATAAGTCAATTTAAACGACCCACCGCTGATACATTTGTGGCTGCATTAATTGACGCGGAGGCATTTCCCGAAACGGCGAAGCGTATGGGCGTAAAAAGTTACCCAACAATGTTATTTTATACCCGTTTAGAAAAGGCAACACCACTGGAGTATAATGGACAGGGCCTCCTTCCATTACTGGACAGTTTTGTCTTTCAAAACTCATAAAATTGTAAGAGGGGATGGAGGAGGAAAAGAGTTACCATTTGAAATCAATGAATCAGTTAAAGTTAGCGAAGGTAAGAGAAGGACTGTGAAGAATTTCAAAAAAA
>NW_027123619.1:1501-2406 GCF_001457755.1 Trypanosoma equiperdum
ATAAAATAATAATAATAATAAGCTTTACGGAAGTACCGAGTGAGCATCGTAAGTTGAGGAAACCGTAAAACACTCCTACGTAATCAAACTCTTATATATATATATATATGTGGGTGGGTCCGTCCGTTTTTCATAGTGTGTACCGTATGAGTGCCCTTTTTGTGTTTAGTTGATCAATTTTTTTATTTTTTATTTTGATTCCATGCAAAACTGTATGCGGAGCAATTTCATCGTTAAAATATTCACCACGGAGCAAACAAACGGATTTATACTTATGTACATGTTAGTGTTCTTAATTCGTATTTGTATTACGTGCTTCACCGTGTTTATTTCTTTATTTCTTTATTTCTTTTACTCTTTTGGGGCGGCATTCAACACTTCTTCCTTTCTTATGTTCCTTTAACTCCTTTCCGAATATTAACGTCTGAAAGTGTGGAAGTGGAAGGAGGGACAATGACATCAAAAATACATGAAAATAAACAATATATTTATATTTATTTACAAGTGGGGAAGCGTCTATTGCGAAGGGGAAAAAATAAATAAATAAAATAAATTGCTTCATTTGAAGCAACGGGGGGGGGGGAAAAAAAAACGATAAAAATGTGTTAGTGCCGTCACCCGGACGGTTTCACTATTTTTTTTTTTGTTATGTGCTTCTGTTTCGGTAATAATGAGTTGTATATTTTATTTTAAATTTTATTCTTGCAAAGAGAAGGAAGGTTTTCAAAATAACAGATAAAATATTTAAATTTATTTGTTTCATGTTTGCTTATTTGTGTTTTCCTCTCGTAAAGTTGAAGCTTTTGTGTCCTCACTGGCTTGAGGCGCTTCAACGCAAAGTATTAGTCATTTTTTTTACCCCCCTCTTTCATTGTTAAGTTGCTTAGGTTTCTTTTTTTTTTTTT
>NW_027123619.1:2416-2806 GCF_001457755.1 Trypanosoma equiperdum
CATTTCAGAAAATTGTAAGTTACGTTGAGTCTTCACTTAAACTATTTCTTTTTCTTCCTTTCCTTTCCTTTCCTTTTGCGGATATTTTTCCACTTGTATTTTATATTGGTGGTTATTGTATGTGAAATCAAAAGTGAAGTTTATCAATCAGCTACACTACACAGAAAATATCAACAGCAACATTCAAACAGGCTAAAAGGGCAGAAAGAAAATAAAAAAGGCATTACTTGAAAAAGTTCTAAATACAGAAAAAAGAAAAGGGTAATAATAATAATAATAGTAATAGTAATAATAATAGTAATACTATTACAACTAATAGTAACAATAACATCCACAAGAGCCCGATTTTTATTTGAAGGGAAGGCAAAAAACAAAAACAAAAACAAAAAA
>NW_027123619.1:2816-3367 GCF_001457755.1 Trypanosoma equiperdum
TTTTATCTGTTGCCATCGCTTTTGTTACTGTTGGCTCATTTGCTGATGAGGCGAAGGATTCCGTGGAGTTAACTCCTGATAATTTTGATAAGGTGGCGTTGGATACGGAGAAACATGTGTTTGTAATGTTTTATGCGCCATGGTGTGGACATTGCAAACGTCTTAAACCCAAATGGGAGGAACTCGCTAAAGAAATGAAAGATGAGACATCGGTGGTTATTGCTCGATTGGATGCTGACAAGCACCGCAATGTGGCGGAGCGTTTTGATGTTCGCGGGTACCCGACACTTCTGCTTTTTGCTCGAAGTAAAAAAGAAGGCCTCCGCTACGAAGGAGCCCGTGATGTGGCAGCACTGAAGGAATTTGTTAAAAGCAACATGTGATGAAAATGAGCCTCATGATTTTTGATAGATAGGAGGCAAGTCTTATTTTATTTATTTATTTATTTATTTTCTTTCCTTGTTATTATTACTATCATTATTATTATTATTACTATTACTATTACTATTAAAGGAAACAGAAATAAAAAAGGAGTGAAATAGAAAAAAAAA
>NW_027123619.1:3402-3780 GCF_001457755.1 Trypanosoma equiperdum
AGAAAATAAACAAATAAATAAATTAAGGCGAATTTGAGATGAAAATGGTGGAATATGGAGGGTTATGCGTCCGCGAATGGGTGAATATGAGCAAATGAGGCAAAAGAAAAGAAAAGAAACAGATGGATAAATAAATGAAAGAGGTAGATTCCTTTTTTTTTAATATATATATATATATATGTATGTTGTGTTTCCCTCTTTTTTTCAGTGTTTATGTTCTTTTTTTTTTCCTTCGCTGTTGTGTTTGCTTCGGTGATTGGTTTTATTTTTCGTTTTGTTTTTGTTTTTATTTTTATTTTATACCACACACTCATACAACTTTTTTTTTGTTTTTGGTACTTCTCCGTTTGGTTGCGTGTGGGTGTGTGGGGGGGGGGG
>NW_027124014.1:0-688 GCF_001457755.1 Trypanosoma equiperdum
GCTCGTCGGTAGCTCTGTGTTTCCTGTTCTATTGTTTCGGTCGTGGCGCTTATTGCCTTTAACATCGCCTTCGTATAGGCTACTGTTATATGGTGTGTTTCTCCTGTTATCGAGGCGCCATTGGTTACTGTTGTTGTGCATTGGCTGTTTCCAGTTTGTGTCGTATCAAACACCTGAGGCGTGCCTGTGGCGCTCATTAAAAACTGTGGTTCTTTTAGTGGATTTGCCACTTTGCTGAAGTCGCCTAGTTTTAACTTAGTTGCTGTTGCCAGCTTCTGTCGGACAGTGCCTGTGACCGCTTTTGTTCCTGCACTGCTTAGCTCACACGTGTATGGTGTTTCGGTTGCAATTGTTGGTTTGAGGGTGCATGCCGTTGCTGTTGCCGTATTTTTCGCTGTTCCGCTAATTTCCCTCTTGAAAAGTCTAGTTAGAAGTTCGGCGCTTCGTATTACTTGACCGCTTTTTTTGATGTGCGGTTGTAAGCGCCTAATCTGTTGCTGTAATAACTTAAGTTTTGCAAGGTTCGTTGCTTGATGGTGCTGGGCATACAGTAGTAAGCCATTGTACTTTACTGCATCAGTTGGGCTCGCGGCTTGCGCTTCGGTGATGCGCCATATTGACTGCGTTTCCACGTTTCCGGCAATTAATTCTATTCTCCTGCTTACCTCTTGATTCAGCTGGTTTGATA
>NW_027124014.1:698-4738 GCF_001457755.1 Trypanosoma equiperdum
TAGTTTTCGCCGTCATGGTGGGTGGCTTTGTTCGGTGCACACAAGGCTTATGCTTTTTAAATTTGCCTTTTTGATGGCTCGTTTCGTTGCTGTAAAAAAAATGGAGAAATGGAATATGGAAAACTATAAATACACGAAGTTTAAAGGGGATTGTAGGGAAAAAACATGCTTAGTACCACACCTTGAATTCACATCCATCTCGCCGCCAAAATACAGTTAGTTAAGGCACAGAATCTCTATTTAAGAAACTAATCCATATCTTTCTGTATCTAAAACTTCTATCATTTATGTCCGTGGTTGTTCTGTAATGCTCTTCAACTCCTGTTGCGTGGGTGCATTTTAAACGGCGATCTAACGCTTGTTTCTCACCAGGACACATGAATTTTTGTTTTTCTCGTTCTTATTCTTGTTAAATTGTTCTCTATCTCTCCCTTCTCTTTTTTGTATACTGCGTCCCACCATGCACTCTTTTGCTTTGTTTGTTCTTGATACGCTCATGAAATCTGCCTCAGTGTATAGTTCTTTGTGAATTAATTGCTCTTTAGCAGCTATATGAACTGCCACTTGCACAAACAAGGCGGGTACACTTCGTTGCTTTTGACATTTGTACTTTTTAAAAATATTCTATCACTTTATACATGTGTTATTTCAAGACTTTTTCGTGTTTTTTCGTTCCATTGTAAAACATTCAGATTACTCCAGTTAAAGTTTCTTTCCGACAAAATTACTGTATTTCTGGCCAAAATACCTGCATCATAAATATATTTGACGGAAAAAAAACTTTGAAATTACCTTAAGCTTACTCAACCACTTCCCTCTTCTTTTGCAGCTGCTTCTTCTTCACAACTGGACATTAGGATCCGCAATAACATTAACAACTACAGTTTCCACTATTAAATCCGCAGTAGCATATATCCATTACTGAGGGACATACAGGGTGTCACTCGCTCATCATGCTTCTCCTTATGTATCATTTTGTTTCTTGTGCCGTCGCTTGGTCCCTATTTGTATGCCTTCTTTTCGTATACTTCCTCTATTACCGATGACAACGTAAAAACTTCATTCGGTCTGTACACTGCACTCTGTCTATCCGTCACTATACCCCTCCATAATCTTCTTTTTTTGTAATGATTCCCTTAGCCATGTTCCTGTTTGAAAACGCACATACCCAACCGCCATATTTCTCCATTTCTCTCTGTTGTTCTGCTACTTCTTTAATAATGTTCCTTCTGCTCTCTAAGTCCCACACAGTAACTTACTTGCTTCTATGCCGCCATTTTCATTGATTTAATTGCTTCCATATTTGTCCTGCATATGTTATTTATCACTTTTTTTTAAATAATACTAGTATATACATACTCATAACAACTCCTACAATTATTATCACTTTTGCAATTTCATCTACTACTGCTATTCATAAAGTGAACAAATTATAAAAATTGTAGTGTCAATCACTTTTCTTAAAATCTCATCCTACTACTTTTTACTCATAGGCCAACTTTATACTAAAATTTATTATTTCAAAAAATTTCAAAACTAGAAAATGTTTTACAAAAGTGATGAAATATATAAAATTTTATGAATTTTCTCCAATTTTGCCGAATTGTTTCATAGTACCAAATTTTCTTGAATTTTATAAAGTTGAGCAAAAATCCCTTTACTACTAAAATACTACAAAATTGATAAAGGCAGAAACAATCAGAGCGAATCGCTTTTTTTCAAGAATACAGAAATCCTTGCACTCTTTTCCATCCCATTTGCATCCATCTTTGCAGTCTTTTTGCTCCTTTCCTGTGCACTTTAAGTCAGTTATCCCATCTTTCCCTGCTTTCTCTACGGCAGCTTTGCTGTCTAATGAGCATTTTTTAGTTTTGTCAGTGGCATTGTCGTCCCATTTGCAGGGGTCTTTGCATTCATTTTTGTCTGTGTGTTTGTTACAATCGCTTTCGGCAGTTGTCTGTGTAGGAACGGTTGCTGCGGCGTCGGCTATCTGTGTGCTCTGTTTGTCGCCTGCTGTTTCTTGAATGTATGCTGCGAGGGCCGTGCTGCGCAACGCAGCTACCTCCGCTGCTATTTTGTTGTTGACGGTCTGCTGCACCGCTGCTGTTTTGATTAGGTCCATGGCAGCATCAATTTTTTCTAGCCAGGGTATATCTAGTGTCCCGTCTTCCTTCGCAGGCTTATACCGTATACATTCCCCGTTGGTTGTGCCGTCGCACGTCGCGGCGTTTTTGCTACCGAGCATGACGTGCTGTACTTGCGATGCGCCGGTATTGTCTTTTAGGGCTGCGTAAAAAAGCGCTTTGGCTGCTGTTAGCGACCCTGTTGTTACTGTCGTTTTGCCGTGTTTAGGACAGGCTTTGAGTAGTTCCTCGGCTGCCGCCTTGGCTTCGGTTGGGCTGCCGTACTTCAGGGCGGTTCCCGCCTGGCCTAGGCAAGCGCTGTCTGTTCCGGCTCTGCTTGAGCACAGGCAGACAAGGTCGGACAAAAGCGAGAGCCCAGGTTTTTGGCCCGCTGGGTTGTTGTTACCACAGCCTTGCTCGCCGTTGTTAGCGTACGTTTCACCTGGCGTTGTCGATTCCTCGCCTTTTGTTCCGTAGAGTGCTTTATTTAATTCGCCGCGAACCGCGTCTGCAGTCGCAGTTGACTGCAGTTGCTTTCTTAGGTCTTCTGCTATCTTTAGGGACCTATTAACAACCGATGAAGCTACCTGTCTCGCGTGAGAGGTTCCTATCCTTTTTAACTTTATGCCGTTAATGTCTGTTTTACCAGCGACTATTAACTTTTTATCAGCTTTCCATTTCTCCCTGTTTTCTTGATACTCTTGCGGCTTTTTGTTATCATCCGGTGTTGCTTTGAAGTCTGCTTCGAACATGGCGTCTTCGGCGAGAGAAAGGTTCAGCCTCCGGATCGCGTCGATATCTTCATCCACATTGGTTACTATATTTGTGCCGTCTACCTGTGGCTCGCCCTTTACTATGTGAATTACGCTGCAAAGAGTATTGAATGCCCTGACATTGCCATTGACAGCGGCACTAACTATCTTCAAGTCCATGGCCGCCAGCAATAATAGGCTAAAGGCCGCACCTACTGGTGACATTGTCAGGAACTGAGGGGTGTTAGCTATTTCTCAGCTATAGTGTCGGTTTTTCAGTGAGATTGTAGAGAAGGCGAGATCTCAAGGCTGTTTCTGATCACTTATGCTATATTCGCTAATTGTTCAGTTGCTCGCTGTTACAGCCACAAGTCGTTTTCTAACACGCACATTCTGTTTGCAATATTCTGTTCTCACAGACTCATCTCCCTCTTTAAGATTTGTCTGCGATATATCCCATTATTTATCGATTTACTCCCACACCTTCTATCCACCACCGCCCTCTGTTCATCTTCACCTCCGCTCTGAATTATAAAAACACACCCCTTTCATGGAACGCCGCTCTTTTCCGTTACTGTTTAACATTTGAATACACTAGAAGCTTGAAACCAACAGTCTCCGCCATCTCTACAATTATTTAACCATCTAATTCTATGTGAAATGTAGTACACAATGTCGTCCTTGTCACTTTCTTCTGTACAATGTTATGCTGTTTGCTATCACTTCATTTCACTCTGTATTGTTTCTTCCTTCTTTTTTGTCTACTATCACCGATTATTCGGATGACGGTGTGGCTCCATTTGCCATGCACAATGCGCTCTGTTTCTCCCTGATAGTTTTCTCCTTCAACTCCATGTGTAAGCTGATGCCCGTAGCCATGTTTGTGTTTCAAACTAGTCATATTCACATCGTCTTCATTTTCTTTCTCTCTGCCCGATTTTCTATTAATGATATTTTCATTTCTCTTACACTTCCTCTCGTATTCACAGTCTCACTCGTTTACATACTCTTACTTCATCCTTTCTATTCTTTTAAGTTTTTATTATTTGAGTTTTACGTCTTTCCTCACCAACACACTCATATTATAATAATACTTCGATACGCACACAACACTCCTATTATTATTATTATTATTCCTGCTCTTATTATAATATTCGTATATACA
>NW_027124282.1:0-3731 GCF_001457755.1 Trypanosoma equiperdum
ATTGTGCAAAAACAGTGTTGCACAATCATACCCATTTGTCGCTGGTTTCAGCATGTTTTGTGTTTGTTTATTGTGTTTTGTTCAATTCTTAATTTTTTCCCTAGTTGTACCGTTCTCTCCACCGCTGATAAATGTTGTTTTTTTCTTTATTTTGTATTTTTGGTTTTTTTTCTGCTGATGTGAAAAAAATTTTGTGCTAGTTTTGTTTTTTGGGTGTGTGTTTGTTGGAGGGTGAGGAGGCGATGCTAGATGTTAGACTTGCTGACTTGCCTACTTTTCCACTTCTTTGTTTGTTGCTTAGTTTTTTCTGTCTATTCTCTTGTTAATGGGGGTGCTGTATGATTTTGGTTCGTGTTTACCCTGTTTTTCAATAGTCGTAGTTAAGAGTGGCGTCAAGCTCTGGAGTCGTTTTGTGGTGAGTTGAAGTTATTCAAGGCGACCGGAGAAGCAGAACTTCTGCAGGATGGCGGTGTCGTTTGGTGTTGGCTATGTTGCCTCCGGGGCATGGTAGCTTGTTGGGTAAAACAATGTTTTCTTGCGGTAGATGCGCTGTCTTGTAGTTATTGCTTTACATCTTGCATCCTGCTTTTCAATTCAAGACCTGTTTAGCTCGCGAACCGATTGCTTTGTATCACAAATGTGGCTGCGAAGGTGGTGCCGTCGTGACGCCTTTGAATGTTTAGTGTTGAGGCTTGCTGTTGTTGATACTCGCGAAGCCGCCAGTACGGGCCGCGGTTGCATGGGTTCTGATGGATCATACGCTGGACGCGACGCATCACCGCATTTAATTTTTCAAAAGAACGCGCCTACGCCAGAAGATCCGCCGCCATATTCGTCACTGCACTCGTTCGGTGTTTGCCATATCGCACCGCAATTAGTACACCTTTTTTGTCCCTCAGCGTGAAAGAAGGTTGTTAACACCGAGGTCGTGGTCGTTGGGATTGGTTGGGGTGCAAGCGTCGCCAGTGGAAATTACGGTTCCTGCCACCGGTGGAACGGGCCACCCATGAGTTGATTTTGTGCGGCGACCACCAGCAGTGCCAGCCAACGCTGTCGGCCCGCGCATCCATTCTTTGCATTTGGTCGTGAAATGTGTCCCGGTGGGCCCCCGAGTATATTTCCCCAGATCACAACAAACGCTTCGAATAGGCCGCGGTGTCTGCAAACCCCCGGTCGGGCAACTGTGACATGCCAACGACATTCTTCGCAATTTCGCCGCGCGCCTTCGTTCAATGCCACGCCGCAGCAGGGGAGTACAAACTGTGGTCTAATGCAATTGTTCCTGCCCGGTATTGTCACAGCTGACCACCGCAATTTGTGCAGGGACGGGTCAGTAATGGTAACTGCGCTCGCCTCCGGCATGGTGGAGAACGAAAGCGGGTATATCGAGAGGCTGGGCAGCACCGCCTTGTGAATTAGGAAGGGATTCGGTGCCTTTCGCAGGCCCACCGCCAGTGCAAGGGGTCCTACACAGCGCCCACGTGCAAGTGCGCCGCCGCTTTTGTTGACCTGATGTATCGTTTTTTCGTCCTCACTTGGGCTGAGGGTCTGGCCGGACCTCTGGTTTAAGAATGTCCATTCGCCGATCTAAGCCTCTCCGGGACAGTTTGCGCACACGGGCCTTATCTTCCCGCGGAAGGCCCTGTTGCATTGAAAAGGAAGGCGTTGGAGAAGTTTGGATCAGCGGCTTCCGTCCCGGCACGAAGTTACGGGTGGGGTTGTATAGTGCGCGTGCGATACATCCTCGATGGTTTGGCTGTCTTTGTGCCGCTCCGCTCCGGTCGCCTCTCGAATACCTTCTGAGACGCACTAATGCCACACATCAGCTCTGCACGTGTCACGTAATTGTAAAAACCGGAAGTGTAAAGCACGCAACGCCTCATCTGGGTGATACGCCGTCGCCCAAACGGTTTCTATTTTCAGCGCCCTGCGGCTTGCTATTCGCTGTGTTTGCGCAGCGCGCCGTCCCAAAACATCTTCGGTACTTTTCCAACCCCAGCCCGAGCCCCACCGTGATGTTACATTGACGATAAGTGTTCAATGTAACTGAGCAGTTTGCATTTCGTCACCGGCGTGCGGGCGTACATAAGTCACTTTTGCTGCCATTGTATCACAACGCCGGGGCTGCCCTGCGGTGTGCGGTCTTCGGGGTCCCTCTTCGTGCATCGCGCCGATAGCGCCAAATTATCCGCAAAAAAGCCGTCATGTGATAGCGGAAATGCTTCCAAGAGTTGGCTCTGCGAGTCCGAGGCTGAGGGGCACAGTGCGCTCTGATGCAGTTGCTTTATGCCTCTTGCAAGCGTCCGGCTGTTTAACAGTGTTTTGCCAACTTTTGTTCCTTTCATTCTGCTGTAAAATAAAACCATCAGCCGCTTTCCGTGTGACATCCAAGGCATTCGCGTAAACTATGAATGCCGCTCCCATGTGCGACGGCGACGGGTGACCAAGGGCCATCTGGAAGCGCTGAAGCAGCCTTAGCGTGGGGCGACCCGGCCGAAATCCCGGTTCTAGTGTGGGCCCCTCCCTCATAAAGTCCCCAATTCCATTACCAACGATGTTCTCGATGGCTTTGCGCGCGCAACTCATCGCTTTCACCGCCTCGTGGACATCCAAACGCTCCACCTTCTTAGGGTGTTTCTGTATGGAAATTATTGATAACTCTCCCGTGCAGCAGGTACGATTCCATTCCATAAACTCACGTCGAATGCCTTAAGGGCGAGGATAAGTAATCTGTTGCCCGGGGCGCGTAGGGATCAACGAAATGTTTCTCCTGCCGGTAGTCGGTTTTGGAGCACCGTCTCATATAGCCGCCAGGAGGTTGAATGGCCCCGACGCGTACACTTTCTTGACGCACCAGTTGCAACGGACCGGAGCCTTGTGCTTTCAGAACGGCACGAAACACCCTTCATTTGTCATGCGGCCTGGAAGCTACCTCTGCATGTCGACCAGTTCCCCCATTCAATGAGCGATGACACCTCGCAATCCCCTTATCGAGTTTAGTAAGTTGAGGTGTTGAGTGTTGTGGTGTGGCTGTGATTCAAGGAACAACCCCTGCGGTTGCAACACGGATGCCGCACCTCAGACATTTCTCCAATTCGTGCGCGTTCCACCAGTTCCAATTCTTCCGTCAGAGTTCGTCGGCTGTCCTGAGAAAATTTCTCCGTGTGGATTTGGTCTATGAATGCAGAGAAGCTGTTGGCGAATGGGCTCACCCCGTACGTTCCACACACTCATATCGAGGAGATGTTGACCATCACTGCTCGGTGAAGTTCTATGACATCCATTGGTGCGCCCCGCACTTCCCTTGAGGGGTGACGCATCAGGTGTGAGCTCCCGATGTTGGCACGCACACTTGGTGCTATCGCCAGTTTTTTGTTGGCCCGAAGCTACTTACCGACATGGCGCCGCAGTAAAGTTATTCCCCTAGTATCTGATCGAATCGTGCGGTTCCACACCGCCGCGTGACTGTCACCTTTTGCACCAATGAGTTGTGTGCCCTCGGCCGCAAGCAGCACTCACACGCCGGGTTCTTCAAAGTATGGCGTGGCGGAATGTAGGTAGGCTTGGCCGTCGGCGAAGTAGTCCCCCTTTTCCTTTTTCCCAACCCATGGTCGTTTCAGTGTGAATTCCTTTGACAGTTATCTTGAGTCTGTTGGCGCTCCTCTGTGTTTAGCTCAAACCCCTTTGGTTAAATAGCTTGCATAGAAAACGTGCCAGTTGCATGCGAAACG
>NW_027124282.1:3741-4719 GCF_001457755.1 Trypanosoma equiperdum
CGGGGGCGATGATTTGCAGCATGTCGTGTAGTAGGCGGATGGTGCCCTGAGGATGTTCGGCGTGCCCATTCACCTTGCTCACGGTTCTACTGGCAAGTTTTCTATGACGAACACGTGAATACGCCGCTACCTTTTTACAACGGTAAACTGTGCTGTGAGATGTTGGTGGTCGGCAACACCAAAACGATCGATCCCCGCAGCTTCTGTTCTCGTTTTAGTAAAAAGACAGAACATTGCCGAAACAACCATGGGTGTTTTGTAGAGTATCTACCTCTTTACTTGAAGGAGCCCGGCGCAGTTCCATCGCATCCGACGCAACGATGGACCGGGATTCTTCACATCACCAAATCTGAGTGTCCTCATGCGATTGATACTGATAATAATGCCGTGCCGCCAGCTCGGGGGGTTGAGGGGGCTAACGTGTCCCAGCGCGACACTACTGCTTCGTGTGCCATCCGATACTCTGGTTAGGGTGGTAAAGACAGAAGGGGCTTGCCCTTGGTGAGAAATCCAACTCAGTCAGGCCATGTGCCGACACATGCTTCCCCTTTTTTGAACTTATCCGGCAGTTGCAATGTGTCAGAGTATTTTCGTCCATTTTGTACATTCGCCTTCAAGCCTCATGGGGGTGATGCAACTCCGTAGGGTGGGACCCATGTCCAGGGTACTTGATTTATGAGGTGCTCCTCAACCACCGATTTTGGAACACCATCCCTCCACAGGACCCAGTTATTCTTGCGTTGGATGGTTGTGCGGGTACAGTTGCTCTTCTATGGCCGCGGGCCGCCCTGCTCCTGTTTGGAGCGCGGCGGTAGCATACAATTGCCCTCTCACTTGCCACTTTCTTAACAGATTTCAGCTACCCTCCTTTGACTGCGTTTCGTGTGCTTGCCATACAGTGAAACTCCAGTAATCCGATTCTCCGCCCGAAGTTGCATGTTCTATATATTTTTTTTTGAAATTTTCTTCGTGCCTTCG
>NW_027124738.1:0-1126 GCF_001457755.1 Trypanosoma equiperdum
GTGTACTCGCCTGTACTAAAAGTATTCTCACAGGGGTGGCAGTAGTAATAATAATTTGTATTATTATTATTATTAGTTTTAAAATATATTCATTATAATAACAAATTTGTTTACTTTTCTATTATTTTAATAGTATCCTTGATTTTTGTTGTTGAGAATTAATATAACTTGTGATTATGTTTTGTTGTTTAGTTTAAAAATTTTTTAAAAATGTTATGATGTTTTTTTAAAGTTTTTGCTATTCATTGACACAATTGTTATGGCAAAGTATTTTTGCTGTTTTTTGGATGCGAGTGTGTGTTATTAATACTTTGATTAGTGTCATGGAATATATGTTCCATAGCGTGATGTAACGGAGAAATTTGTTTTGGGTTTTTTAAATCATTGTATTTTTTGTTTTCAATTGTTCTTTTTTTTTTGGCGTTTAAAAAATTGTGGTGGCTGATCAGTATGTATTGTTAGCGGCTGGGAAAACGTTTAGTAAGTATTGCTGTGTATCACTACTTTTTTGTTATCTTTATGTTTACTGTGTGTAGTTATTGTAAAGTCATGAGAAGAAAGGGTTTCGAAAGATGTTTTGTTTAATTAGTGGGAAATGTTTATTTGTTATTTTTTCTTTTATTAGGTGGTTCTTAGGGTGATTTATGTTTCCGGATTAAACTAACAAGCTGATAGTTTGGTTTACTTATTGTCTTTCTGTGGGGAGGAATGTTGGTGATTTGTTCGGAGAATATTTCGGATGCTTTTTTTTTACTAGATGAGGACATCAACTCGCCAATTGTGGATGGGAGTTTGTTGGCTAAATCGTATTATGGATCAGGTCATAGGCATGTTTTTCAGTGTTACGGACCGCGTGTGGATGAAACACTAGAATGTGTTGCCTTTTGTCTTGAGTATGAATTTGGCCGTAACGATTGTTGTTGTAGTATGTTTTTCTTCAACAAAAAAAAGTTTCAATGAAATTTGTAATCCATCTTAACACGGTTACAACTTTCGAATTTACAACTGTTGCCATATCGATCTGACGGCTAACCTTGATGTTAAATAGGTAAGTTTTCACAGATGCTAGGCGCCAATTTATAGTGAAGTAAGCAAGCGTAAAGTTGGTGATTCTTCCTTTATGGGT
>NW_027124098.1:0-12880 GCF_001457755.1 Trypanosoma equiperdum
ATATATATATATATATATTTCAAGGGCGTTGTGACAGTAAAATTTTGTTGCTGTCCCTGACTCAATTTGGAACTTTATTCGAGTTACTAGACCACACACGCGGTCACGTACACCCACGTGACCATACAAACACTGCTCGTATTTGAGTAAGCAAGTTTCAATAACGGCCACCTCAGCTCCCTACTGCTTAAAGACAAGGTACAATCAGGGCCCGCTCGCGTTGCGTCTGTACAAAAGTGAATACAAACGGTTATGTTTTCGAGACACTCCTTGTGGGTCCCCGCCGCATCTCATTTTCCAAAATTTGTGGAGCATTTTAATCGTTTTTTGAAAGCTTCCCCTCACAATGTGGAGCTACAGAAAGCCCTTTGCTACAAGGAGGAGGAAACTCAACTGCTGATAATACAGGATCCAAAGGCCCGTCAGCCTATATTTGCAATGGCTTTCCCCTTTACTGTTACATCTGCCCTCTGTGATGGCTCTCGAATGGGATTGGGGACCTTTACTTCACTTGTCGACACCACAACGTCGCTACATGTTGCCGCCGCACTGCTTCCCACAAATGATATGCATGTTTCGGTAAGCCTCCAGACTAATTGTGTGCAGCCCATCACGGCTGGGGAAAAGGTGGTGATGATTAGCCGCATGGATAAATTCGGCAAGCGACTCGCGTTTCTCTCAGCGCGGCTTCTTCGCTTGGATGATGTTTACGAAAATACCGTTGCTCCCACAGCAGGAAGAGAACTAGAAGAATTGGAGCGTCAGCTCAGCCAATATCAAACGCTAGCGAACGGGACTCATGTGAAGTGCATTTTGACTGGAAAATCGTGAGAGCTTCATCCACTGGGATCTTTCTTTAAACCGTTGGGTCACTCGACCAGGTTACATAAGTAAATGTGTTTGCGTATACGTATGTGCATAAAAGTCGACGGGTGTGGTCGCAATACCCAACGTATTTCTCCAAAAGGCACGAACGAAACAATACCATTCTTCGCAAAACTGTCCTCCCACCCTCATTGCTCGTAAAATGTCTTTTAGTTTCACACCAGAGGCTACTCCCCTTCTCTTCTGTTTTCCTTCTAATTCTTTTCGTTTTTGTGCTCCTGTTCTTACTTCCCAACGTGGTATGTGACAGTTTAACCCGACGCAGTGTGAGGTGGCACGTTGACGGGCACTGGATATGAACCGCAACGCGGCGCAGAGCATGACAAATGTTGTGCATGCCACCGATGTGCTGGGAAGCGCACTTACAGCCATCGATGCCATCGTTGCTGACGCGCAGCAGCATCAGCGGAACAAGGAGCAGCGGGAAGGTACGGGTCCTGCGTTGGCTGGAATAAAACGCCAACGAGGTGGTGAGGTGTTTGCAGTGATGGCGGAGCCGCACTTCCGAGCACTTCAGACAATTGTTTTGCTGTATGGTGTGCAACTTATGCCGTCACTCGATGCAATCATGCGGCGCGTACTCATTTGTGTGACATCTCCTGTTCTTGTGAGCAGTGATTGTTGGGAGCTGGCAGCAATGCTTGGAACATACTTCCGAGCGGGTGCGGCACGACTGCTGGAGGAAGTGTTGGCACTTCTGCTCGCCGAGAGGAGTCCCTTCCTGTTAGGTTCCCCGTGTGTGGTAGTAGACGTGGTAGCCAGTCAAGGCCTTCCCGCTAACACCAACGGCAGCACTGACATCAGTGGTAAAGACCGCAACGCAGTTGATCAGGAGAAGGTATACGATGGCTCATCAACACAGCGTAACTTGCGTGCATTTGACGATCTTCTGGTAGCGTTGGGTCCTTTTCTTCCCTCTTCAACGATGCAGCAAGTAGCGCTACGTTACGCGGAAGAGGTTGTTGTGAATGGCATGCTTAATGCTCAAGCGTCCGCAGGTTGCTCTACTGGGCAGTTGGCAAGTTATCAAGAGAGACAACAACAACAGGTGGAACCGCAACAAACCTCCGTGGAAGCCGTTCTGAGACCGCAGTGTGTTAGCTTACTGACGACATTATTAACGTTGTGTAGGCCACTACCCAGTAACACTGCAGCGTGTGCTGTTCGGGCGGTAAAGGAGCTCCCCATGAGATCTTTTTCACTTTACGGGGGTGTTGAGCACCACCAGCTACTTCGGTCTGTTATGCGACTTTCTGTAACCCTTACGGCACTGCGTCATCCATACGCTATTCCGTTTTATGTCCCACCTCGAGACGTCGTGGAGCGACCTACGAGGCGTGTGACAATGGAAGAGGGGTCTGACGGGCATAAAGTTGAGTCCGCTCAAGTGTATCCAAACAATGAGAAAATGCCTGCAGTGGGCCTCCCGATACCCATCAGTGGTGGTATTAAGGGTAATGACGGTCACAGTAAGTGGCGAGAAGAGGAAGGGAATATTAAAGCTGCCTACCAGTCAACGGCTCCGATGGAAAGTAAAACAGTAGCAACTCCGCAGCGGCAACCGCAGCAGTTTGAGGGAACTGCCGAGAAATATTGCGAAAGCAGCGTGTCTCCTGCAGTTTCACAGAAGCAGAAACCACAAGCGGAGCCGACTGCATCACAAGCACCTCTTACTCTAACGGTTAGCGCTGACGATGACGACGATGATGTGGAAATCCCAGAGATTGATATGGAGGACTAAAATGGTGGTTGGAAAAGGTAAAAGGTGTAAGAGAAAAAGCCTTTCATCGAGCGTGTAAATCCAGTCATTCAGTTAACAACGCTGCGTAAGAACCTAATTGCAAGATGCAAAGTTTGCCTTTTTCTTTTCGGTTCAGTTGGTGGGAGCCCCTGATGTTTCACATAATGGCAGTTGAGTTTTACAAGTCTGTTTGCTGTTCTTGCTCTCCTCAAGACCTTTGTCCCATTTTGATACCGTTCTGGATGAAATGGTCATGGTAAACGAAACAAAACGAAGTGAAAAAGTGCAATCTGTGAAGCGAAACGGAAAGTGGGGAGGCGAAGGTAGGGGTTAGTTCTATCACAATATAACCGAAAGTTACCTCGCTGAGGCTCACCGGAAGCGGGCGAATCGACAGTACTCAGCGCGTTAGGGGTTACCATCCAGATGATGGCGCTTGAGCTGCTGGCCCAGCAGTACCTTCCGATCTCTCCGCGACACCTGAGCCTTCTTACCTTAGATGGCGGCTCCCCTGCTGCAGTTGTCGCCGTCTCACCAGCATATGATAATTTCAACCGTGTGTTCTTTCTTGAATGGGATTACCCCACGGAGACGGGTAATTTTCGGCTTATACACACAGAAATGCCTGGTGTGGGTGTAAATGCCCTCTCCCTTATGCTTTCTCAAGACGGCGTTGTACACTGTGTCGTGCAGTGCGCCAGCAAAGGAAAAGAGGAGAGTCCAAAGACGTACCTTCTGCGTCGCACAGAGGATGCAGGAAACTCGGATAGTGATACCAGTGACAACGGAAATGAAGAAGACACGGCGGTAAAATATAAGATTCTTCCCAAAGTGATGGAGGATGATAGCAGGAGTTGGACTGTTGCAACCCGACTTTATAGAGGTAACGGCGGGGTACGGGACTCTAATAACAGTTCCCGAGTTGTCGCTGCTTGTGGAGGTGAGCGCGGTGAACCAAACGCTCTCAAGATGATGTACCTCAGTGGTACACGGTTGTCAGTGCAACAAAGCGTAGAATTGCCTGTGTTGTCAACTTTCCCACTACTTCGGTTGTGTGAAATCGATGGCGATGTCTCCTCGCTTCTTGCATTATGTCATCACGCCGTGTTAGAGATTGACCCTCGGCTAAAGCAGCAGGAAAGTGTTGTGCGCGCGTGGAAATGGACCCCGCGGGACCCACTCACTGCTTTTGCTGTGAAGGATAACAGTATTGTGGCCGGCACAGAAGATGGAGTGCTAGTATTATGGGACTTGCGTTTTGCTGCCGTGCACGAGAAAGGTAGCAAAGCAGTGGACCACAGCGTTTCTTGCGGGGCCCCCATCACTGGTTTGCATATGCCTCATAGTTCCAGTGTACTGTCGTGTCAAGCGGATGGTGCAGTACTTACCTGGGAGCGGTGTTCAACTTCATCTATTAATAACATCAACGAGGCGTGTTTTGTCCCCAGGCGCATCCCTGCGCTTCCTCCCACCTTTGTGGGAACGCCCGGTTGTGTGGGAATGGCTGCAGAAGATAATATTGCCGTGGTTGCAGATGAGTCGGGGGTTCTCAGCATTTTCTCCATGTCGTAACATTCAAGGAATTTGGGAGAAACGGGGGAGGGATGCTGACGCTGAAGTATCATCTCGTCTTACAGGGGAACTGAGTTTTTTTTTTATCACTGAGTTTCTTTTTGTTAAAGCGCGTCCTTAAATGGAAGAGGGGAAAAAAAGATAAGACCATTCTGTCTGGTAGTGGTGACTTCCTACAAAGGTGACAGTAGTGTCTTCAGCTCTCTCTTTTCTCTTTTTTTTTAAGGGTCTGTTTTGTTTTTATTCTACTTTCCTCTAACTCAAAAAATATTCCCTTCTCACACCCCTTTTCCTTTTCGTGTTAGACGCATTTCTTGCCATCCTTCTAAAGCTTAGGAGAGTAGAGGAAAAAGCAGAAAAAAAAAATAGAATATCGAACATACAAATTAAGGAGTCAAGTATAAAAAAGAGGAGGTTGTGGAGAGAAAGTGACGAAAAGAAGATGGAAAACAAGGACGTTGCAACCAGTTGGGATTACAACAGTGCTGAGATTGGTGAATTTGTGCCAAACAGTTGTACTGGAACTCATTTCCCAAACGGAATAGCCTGTGCCCCATGGTTTCAACAGCAGGTGACATCACAACCGCACTTATGCAGTTCTGAATTCGCTAGTAGTGTTGAGTCTGTTGGAGGACCCGCATGTCGGGTTGGCAGTGAAGGTAGCGACTATTGTTTTATGAATAAATCTGTATGTAGAAACGAAGAGGAAGGTGCGGAAGAAGTGGAGGGGAATGAGGGGGAATCCAACTTACGATGGGGAATGCACATCCATCCCGCGGCGCTCCGTGCGGTGCAGGCTTCTTCACGTGAAGTTGTTCAGGGTCTGATTCGGGATAAGGAACTCTTGTGTTCCCAATTCGGTACGATGCAACAAAACATTCCTCTTGCTATCACGTGGCATGACACAACTGCACCGTCACCGAACCAAACGCTTGCGTCCACATTTACGCCGCTACCCCATAAGAAGCGTTCCCGCGATCTCGTAACACTCCTCAGTGGCATTTCACCGGATTGGGAAGCGGCCGAAGAAGTTGGTGGAGCTTCCGCAGCCGCACATGTTGGGGGGTTGGAAATACAACGGAAGAGATTTCGAGTGGATAATCCCACAATTGGCTCAGCGGCATACGAAGTGTCCAAAGCTGCAACCGCGGCATCACCAAAGCCGTGGATAAAAGCGCGTCAGAAGCGTGTGCGAGAGGAGGGAGATGAGGATGTGAATGTGAATGTGGAATGGGGAAGGGGACGGGACGGAAATGAAAACAGTGGCAGGTAACGTGGCGATGGGCGCCCCAGTCCAAATGTTATCAACGGTACCAACCGTGCAGAAAGTGGTGAGGGAAACCCTCACGAGGCAATGAACGGTGTGTTTCAAATAATTTTCAACAGCGCCAATACCAGAGTAAAATTGTGTAGTTTGACCATCGCAGTTTCGTATATATATATATATATATGTATGTTTGTGTGTGTTTATGTGTGTGTGGGAGTGAATAAGAGGTTGTGCGTTCCGTTATTATTATTGTTTTAACTTCACATCTCGTTACTTCCTCCCATCATGGTGTTTTTTTTTTCTCCTCCTCCTCCTCTTGTTATTTTTAGTCCCTGGAGGCACCAAGAAAGGGAGTGTGATGGCTTAATATATTATTGCATTTGTAATCCGACACATCCACACGTAGATTAATATATACATAGATGTGTAAAATGTACCTGCACCCGGGTTGGTGTTTAGGACGCAAGACTACACATTCCTTCCTTTCTAATTTGCTTGTGCTGCATGACATATATATAAATATATAAATATATATATTTCTCTCTCTTTTTGTGTGTCTTCACTTTAATACTCTTTCAATTACCATGACAACGTGTCTGTGCAATATGACTTTCATGTATCCATTTCATGGACATCTCAAAGTAGAGGAGGGAAAACATTCAAAAGGGAGGGGGAGGAGGAGGAATTACTGTTACAGAGAGGGGGGGGGATTTGTGTGAGGAACAAATGACGGAAGCGGCTCCATGCTTCGTGACTGAGAGCGGGGTGCGGTTTGACCACAACGTAGAGCGTGCTGAGTTTAACCAATACTGGTACTCCATCCACACCATTGATGCACTCATAGGTGAGGTCCGTCATCATGCAACTGCATGTGCTTTCCTCTCGACTCCATCGCTGTATTTTGCAATGATTGCAGCTGACAAGAATGGTGGGGACGGTAACACGGAAGAGGCCTCCAAAGGTGACAGTAATGCAAAGTCCGCTCTAGTTCGGGACAGTCGTCTTTTTGAGTACGACAAACAGTGGAAGGACGACACCGGTTTTGTCTTCTACGACTTTCATCGACCGGAGGAGGTCCCCGTGCAGTACTTTGGTGCCTTCGACTACGTTGTAGCTGATCCGCCTTTCATCACAGAGGACGTATGGACAGCGTACATTCAAACGGCCAAGCTCCTTTTGCGTAACGGAGGAAAGTTACTCTTCACAACTGTGATGGAAAATCATACCATGTTGGAAGGACTGTTGGATGGGCCACTATTCATTGCAACCTTCCGCCCAGCTATTGCACACCTTACCTATCAGTACGTTTGTTTCACCAACTACAGACCCACACGACTGTCGCAGGTGAATGAGGAGCTTCCACCTGATGATCCGAAGATTGTGGCCGCTATACAAATGGCGAACGACCTGCGCGAGTCGGAAAAGGCTTTTGTTGCTCAGGCACAACAGCGTGATAGACGTGGGGAGCAACCGCTTCCCGCCACTTTGCGCACCAACACTGTAGAAAGTGCACTGAAGGGTGATACGGCAACAGGTCGTGAAGCCGATATTGCAGGAATTCCCATCAGCGCAATGAAATGGGGTTACATCCCCGATGGTTTGGCGGTGTACGCAAATGGTGATCATTTCGTTCCTTCGGCGGCTGCTGTTGAGGGCGCTGGCTGCAGTCAAGAGGAGGAAGTGGACTATGGCGAAACATATTCTCTTGTGGTGGCACTGCGGGAGGTAATTGACAACTTCAAACGGCACGTTGATGTGCTACAGAAGTCTTTGGATCAAATGCTGAAGCTACAGCTGAAGCGCGCCAAGATGGAGGCACAAGGTGATAACGCGGCAGAAGCAGCGGCATCAGCAGCAGCAGCAGTGAATGAGGTGGACGCTGCATTAGTTTCTTGCAAAGAGCAATTCGATGGTATGCTCGAGGAGATGCGCGGAATGATTGAGAACATTGAGACAATGGAAACTCGATTGGCTGATGTGGGTGGCGAGGTGGCCGTTACGTATGTGGGTGCCATGAAGGAATGTGTTGAGGCATATGCCAACGTTCCTTTACAGAAGCAAAAACTAAATGAACTGGCGGCGGATGCTACGCGGAAGTACAAGTCTCCGCTTTTCAACCGTATGAAGGAGCTGTTGCAATGGATAAAGGATATAAAGAAAAATTATCAACTGCAACAGAGGAATGGAGAGGGCGGGAAATAAGGCGCGGTTGCATTACAGGGGGAAGTGCAGTGCGCCGCCAATGGTGATATTCTTGGCAGATCACAGACGAAAATAAGGTGTTAAATAGGGTTGAGCACAATATGGACAAAAGAAAAAAAATAAAGGAAGGAAGAGGAGCGTTGCTGTGGTGGCGCGGCCTTGCGGACCGTTAATAGAGAGAGGTCAAATTCAGGCAATCTCGTGACGCTGTACTTCCGGCCCGCACTTGCCTTTTTGCGTGAAAACGAGTAGAACCTTCCGTTTCCAGGGCTCCGTGTATGCGCTTCGGCGTGCATGCGGAACAAGAAAATAAATGATGAGGTTATATATATTTATATATGCTCGCGCGTGCGAGGGTGCGTCTGCAAAGGTGAGTACTGGGTCAGGCCGGCTAACGAATTGCATGATGTTTTTTTTTTTTCTCTTCTTTTTCCCTTCGTTACGCTCCTTCTTTTTTGTTAATGTCTCACCCTTACGTTAAAATTTATTCAGTGTTGCTGCGCGTCGTTTTCTTTTTTCCTATTCTATATTTGTGTTTCTCGTGTTGGCGCCATCACCCCGCATTTTCGCCTCACAGAAAGTGACAAAAGTATCTGAATCCAACACTAGCCGAAGGTGGAAGAGAAGGGAAGGGACTCAAGGACGGTAGCAAACAAAAAATATACGGCGACCAAAAGACGAAATAAATTGCGAACGGGACGTACACCTGTACACAGGCACACATACATATATTATATATATATATATATATAATATACATATCAAACGTGGTAAAGATTTTCTAGGAATTAAAGCGGCGGAGGGCAAAAAAAAAAAGAGACCGAGCCAGTAAACGGCGCTGACTGCATAACGTTGAGTGCGCTGGAAGGGTCCGTTTGCTCGTTCCTGTCGTGCTACCGGGGAAGTTTGTGTGGGAAGCAGGCGTCAACACCAGGAGTAAATAATAATAACAGTAGCAGCGGCGCCGAGACGCAATCACAGGGACACTAACTGTAAAAATATATTCATATATCACGCCACTTTGGAGTAGTGCGTGCTCTGTTTGTGGTTTTGTTGTGCAATGTTCTCCGTTGAGTTTGTAAGTGGGAGGCCTCCCATGAGTGCACCCTACTACGCGATTGTCGTTCGAGAACCATATGTTGTTGGTCGCGCGAGCCTCTGCGATATTGTACTAAATCAGCCTGACATTGCGGCCCAACATGTATCCCTTTCTGTGATGAGGCGGAGCAACGCCAAAAAGTTGATTGAGAAACAATCAAAGGATGACGCAAATGTATCAATATGTGAAAGAAGTTTTCCAGATCTTATTAATGGTGACGATTGCGGTGCCTCAGGTGACAGCGCTATCATGAAGGCGTGTAATATGGGATCTCTTGACAGCGTCGTCGACGGGAGTTTTCTGAACGACACAAATAACTGCTGTGAGGGCAGGGAAACACAATCTTCATGTTGTGGACACAATGCCCTCACCCACGACCACGGTGAAAAGAAAAGCACAGACACAAAGGTGGTAAAGGAGAGAAATCCTCTCGTTGTGCTCGTTCGTAGGCTTCCTGATGGTGGTCGCGTTGCAGTGGGAGCCACCGAAGTGACCGATACGCAACCGCATCTTGTTATGGACGGTGGCCAGTTGTCACTTGGTGATCGTGTGCGCCTCCGCTTCCGTTTCCGTCCACTCGTCGTAACGGTGTCACGCAGTAGCTTAAGTGGCAGGCAGGCGTGCGACCTCGAGTGCGCGTGCTACCGCCGTGGTGCAACTGTGGTCCCCGGGCTTACTCCAACACGTGAACTTGATGTACCGCTTCCTGTTGGGCTGCTGCACTGCACGTCTGCCCTCACTCATGACGACCCCGCGTGTATTGCTGCACTTGCCTGTGGCTACACCGTGGTGGAACCTGGGTACATCCCTAAGTGGTTCGCTACTTTGGCGCGCAATGCAGCATCACCTTTGGCAGCAACGCCATTACCAGCGTGCTCTGGCGTTCCAATACTGCATGGGGATGATTGTTCTTCCGAAGCAGAATACCTGAGGCCAGAGTGTGATGAATCTCCGTTCCCATTGTACCCTATTTCCTCTCCGGCGAGGTTGAGTCGCTCACGTAGTGCGCTTTTTGTGGGGCGCATCTTTTTTTTCCTGACAAGTGCTGTTGAAAATCGGTACCGCGCGGCTGTTGTAACATGTGGCGGAAAGGTACAGCAAATGGAAGAGGTTGTTTTTGCTGTGGCTGCACTGTGCGCTGATATGGATGGGAGGTGGATAACCAATAATCAGCAAGACGATGCTCACTTGGAACTTGCGTCACTCAAAGGTGCCTGCTACTACGCTGTGCTTGATCGTGACACGGAGTTGGCTTGGCAGAATGGGGATTCGCCAGCCCAGTCAGCCCTCCGGAACCTGTACAGTGAGGCTCAGCGTGTGGGATCCAAAGTTACATTGCTCGCAGAGCGTAGCTTGTTTCAGTCCCTTCTCACGAACCGCTTTACTGTTATTGAGATCGATTTGCCCTCATTCAAAGAAGGCCATCGTGATGGTCGGGAGAGCTCACGAGGTGGTGCGACGTTAAACGGAAGGAAAAACCCATTGGGCGAAGCACCACTGGCAGCTGCAGAGGATATTTTTTCATATCAAAGCGCTCCGGATCGTTGGAACGTTAGTGCGCTTTTGGAAGTTTTGAAAAAGAAGCAACCCGAAGATACGTTGTACACCCCCCGGAGACGGAGGAGGAATTTTTCGTCGGCTGGAAGGGCCTCCATCTCTCCCCGTGGTGAGAACGACATTTCTTCTGTTGTGTCTGACTGTGACTTGCTCTGCCAGCGGGTGCGGGAGTTGGTACGAAAAGAACAGCCCAAACTCCTCGAAATTCAGGCAGCCTCACGGCGTAATTTCTTTGTTGATCCTGGTGTTTCGGCGCAAGTGCAGGAATGCCGGACGAAGTGCCTACGATACATTGGCAAAGCGGAAGATTTACTGTTGCATGATCTGAGAAACCCTTCTATAAAGTCCGATCTCGAGGGCTGTATTAGTAATTGTCGTGAGGTATTGGGAGTTGTAAAGGCAATTGTTGACATTACCAGCTCTGGAGTGCAAGGTAAGCGGGAGAGCCGGAATCGCAGCCGATCTTCCACTAGTGGTGAGAATCATTCTCAGGTGACGGTGAGTTCGTCGTCATCACGGATGCATACTTTAGGACAGGTTCCACCTTCCACCGCTGCTCCGGCAAGGACTGGAACTGGGAGCAGTGAGGTTGCCAGGGGAACGTCCCAGCGGTGCTCGCCGTTTCGTGAAGTACAAACTTCACCAAAGCTAACGGCCCCGTCATTGGGTGTAGGAGGGACAAAGGGAGCCGCTAGGGGGCGTCCGGGTAAACGGCGGCACCGCCGGACCACCGCGCAATCACCCAACGCAAAGCCTACAGAGACAGAGGTTGCTGCTGTGGAGCCCCCGGGTTTATGTGTGGGAGCGTTGCGTTCCCCTGGCGGGTCTCCAGCACCTCGCGGCTCCACCCTCTCGCGATCGACGGGCGAAATCCACGAGCCGGGTGCTATGAGAAGGGAATTGCAATCAAGTAAAGGAATGCCTTCCACCTCGAGATCACACACTGGGCTGGGCCCCATAACCAAAGCTACTTCGGTGGACTCCCACTCGCATGCGGTGGGACGAACTTCATCATCATCGCTTTGGCCGAGTGCCCCGCGGATAGTCTCGTCTCCGAGAGTCTCCCGTGTGGCGCATCGTCCACAAAAAGTGAAGTAAATGTTGGATAAGTCTTGAGTGTAGGGTGACAGGTGTGACTCCCCTGCATCGGTGCTTGTCACCCCGTTTTCTTCTTCATGCGGCACTTCCGGTGGAGTGTAGCGACGAAAATATTTTTGTTTTGATTATGTCATTTCTGTCTGGGGCTGCACTTTTCTTTTCTTTTCTCTTTTTTACCTTTTTTGTCTGTTAATGCACTAAACGGCGCCGTTTGAGGAGTATCCCCATCTAGACAGCTGCAGATCTGTGGTGATCCACCGTGCAGAGGCACGGGGATGAAAATCTAGTGCGCAGTGGCAGGGGAGTCAGGGTGCGTGGCGCATGAAGTGCCCAAACTGCATTGTATCTGGTGGCCACCCGTATATTTTCCGTTTTTCTTTTTTCCTTATCAATTATTCACCCGGTGATTTCTACGCCCCCCCCTATTTTGATTACTTGTGTTGTTAAAGTTTCCATTTCTGGATTGCCTTTTAGTGGCTTGGACGCGTCCCTCCATTTGTCTCGCTTCCCTTCTTCATCCCACCGTCGTCTTTTTAGGTCTGGAAAGGAGGGGCGGAAAAAAGAGGATCGCTATTGAAAATAATGGTTTTCGCAAGGGGCGTAACACTATATATTCTCGTGGCCGGGCTATGCAGTATTGGAGGCAAGTCCTCTTCTCATTGGGGAAGGATAAGCCGCTCAGAATACTGTACTACAGTGGCCAAATCAGTTCGGGCCATTAATACCCGCTATGCAAACGCATGGCACACGTTTGAAGTTGCTCTCAAGCGAACCAGTGTTGTCAAGGGAAAGTGCGACGAGGACGTGAAGAAAGTCAGCGACGATGAGATAACAGATGTTGCAGACAGCGGAAAGAAGAGAGTTGTAGATGAGTACTACAACGCGATCATGTATGTCGGAACAGAGATTAGGAACTACGAGCGCGATTTACACAAACTAACGGTGTATCTAAAGGACCGATGCGGGTTTTGGTTGTCCTTCATGCCAGTAACCAATTCATTCAAACGGAGCATTGAGGAGACGACGGCTGAAGCTACAGGCAAGGTGTCGAAAATTGAAACCCTTAGTGGAGATGCGGCGAGCTATGCCGCTGATGCGGCGAATGATGAGTGCTCCACGGTGGAGGATAAACGCAGAGAGAAGGAGGCAGGTGCTGGTGAAGACACTTCCGGCAAACAGAACGAGGAAACATCCGATGGCCCCGTGTCCGCATCTCCTGAATCACCCACAAGTATGGATGAGCAGAGAGAAGAAAAGAGGTCGACTGACACCGCTGAAGGTGACACCGATAGCAGCCAAGAAGGTCTTGGGGAAAAAACCGCCGACGAGGAACCTGCTGTTGTTGCTGAACCTGCGGTAGGGAAGGAGGCCCAGGCAGAGGTGGATTAGAGCATGAGACAAGTTGAATGTAAGAAGGAGTCAACGGATTTTATTTGATTGGGAACACGACGATGGAAGA
>NW_027124046.1:0-1572 GCF_001457755.1 Trypanosoma equiperdum
TTCAGGCCTTGGTTGGTATGCGATTGGAGTAATAACTCTTCACGCAACGAATCCCTCCATAAGACCTCCTGCTTCACAAAATTGTTGACGGCCATCTGGCTGTGTAGCGCAATACGGCGCAAACCAGCAATGTACCTCGAAGCAAGACTACGCCGTTGACGCCGTTCTGCGCTTTGCAGCTTCTTCCATGTCCCGATGGGTACAGCCGCATTCTCTCCCTCCACCATTGTACGCCCCTCAAAATAGTCCGCCTGTTCCTGCATGAGTTCCTCCATTACACGGAGATAATACTCCCGCACATAGTCGCCATTGAGCTCTTGTGCAGCTTCCTCTTCCTTTTCGTCCCACCACCACCTACTGCGCCAATAGGATGAAGCACTGACCCTGGGTTTTTCCCCGCTGTGACGAACAGAGAGGGCCGACCTGCCCTCCTCCTGCGCTGCAGCACGCTCCGCCCTTGCGTCGTCTTCGTAACCCAATTCCATAGCTAGTTGGTGGTGGAGAAATGTGCTGGCGCGATAGTTCCATATGCGTGAAGTGCTATTCTGCACGGCACACGAGTGCCCTGTGCTGTGGAAGTGCCGTATGCTATGTCCGTGCCGCCCCTTACCACATCCCACCCAACCGCAAACTAAACAACTCCACAAGTCCTGGCACGTTCCACACGCGTTGCACTTAGTTTCAAGAGACGACATCGAAAAACGACAAAGAGGGCAATATGAACTAACATCTTCTAAGTGCTTCATGAGGCAAACAAGGTGGAAGACGTGGGTGCACATAGTAACAACGCACGTTCTTCCAGATGCGATTTCCTCACGGCAGATGGGGCAAAACTCTTCTATCGGTGCTAGAGGAGCGTCTCTCCGGAGCGCAACGCTAGATATCTCCTTTTCACTTTCCAACTGCCGCCGAGATGACGCCCCATCAACACCGCACGACACACTGCAAAGGACACGTAGGCAAACATCTTCCGCATTGTCCGTAGACACTTGTGTCCGCCAACCCGCGCAGTTGCTCACGCATGCGGCATCACGCCCTTCATGCTCCACCCTCATTATACGGCCGACGGACTGCACAAACTGCGGTGCACACAAGGGCCCATTAGCCCACTCGACATGCAGCAGATCTCTTTGCACATCAGCGGCATCAGAAGAAGATGACAACTCCAAAAGCAAACAGTATGCGCGATTTCGTTCCGGAATGTGCCCCACACGAGCAACAGAAATGCAACAATCACTACGAATGTTATTAACACCGCACGCGTTACAAGGTGATCCAACTTCACCGTCTGGCAAACAAACATCTCCTTTAACTCCTTCTCCCCTCATTCGACCAGGTGACCGTTGTCGAGAAGCACCAGATTCCTCAAGATCACGAAGAACCTTAACAAGAGGGACTTCAACGGGAATTTCCGGGAGCAGCAACCACTGTGTCGCATTTGAACGCTCATAAGTTAGCCCAACAACTACAACACCTTCCGCATCAAAAGATACAACAACATCACCGAAGCCGCTGACACTCATTTCAAAAAATATACTATCAACACCAATCAGTAAAGAAAAAGGGAATGAG
>NW_027124099.1:0-6002 GCF_001457755.1 Trypanosoma equiperdum
ATCTCCAAATTACTCCCCTTGCACCCTTTCCATTGTTGTAAGTACTCCAATTTTATCCGTCCATTTGGTATTCTCTACCACTTTTTTTATTATTATATTAGTATATACACACTAACTACTCACTCCTATCATTACTATTTAACTTAACTAATATGCATAAAAGAAATAAATGAAGTTAACCAATTTAAGGTGGCACTTACTTTTTCCGTTCTATTACTACTTTACAACCATAGGCCGCTTTCATAAAACAATTTATATTTTGTTTTTTCAAATTTTCACATTTTTATCAAAAAGTATTAAGGCACATCAAATGTTGTAAAATTCTTTAAAAAAACAAATTCCATACACTAAACAAACTCCTTAAAATTTTACTAAGCTCATAGACAGAATCCATACTCAGAGCAATTTTGTTATTTGCAAGAAAACTACCATTTCGGCACTTTTCTGTATCCTTGTCATCTTCATTATCTTTACCCTTTCTCCATGCGTAATTTTGTTTGTCTCCTGTTTTGTCATTTTCACAAGCTTTCTTATCAGCTCCGTGCTTTGCACACCCAGTTGAAGCTGCTCCCTCTTTTGGTGTCTCTCCTGCTCCTGTCCCTGCTGCTGTGGCTTGTGTTTCTGCTTTACCTTTGCAGTGGTAGCCTTTATCCTCTGTTGTGCTAGTCCATTTCCAGTTATTTTTCGTGCAGGTTCTGTTTGGTGTGTGCTGCTTGCATTGGTTAGCGTAGGCTTCGGTTGAGGCTGCTTTTTCTTTTGTCTTTGGGTGTTGTTCAATTGGCTATGAGATGCTCTGTCTGAGAGCATTGACGAGTTGGGTCCCGCCGTTGGTCATCTGGGTCATGGCGCTTTCGGCGGCGTG
Organism: Trypanosoma equiperdum; assembly: GCF_001457755.1. Classification (NCBI taxonomy): domain Eukaryota; phylum Euglenozoa; class Kinetoplastea; order Trypanosomatida; family Trypanosomatidae; genus Trypanosoma; species Trypanosoma equiperdum. Next base: position 863 of record NW_027124099.1, read on the forward strand.
TTTCGCTTTCGCTAGCCTGTTTGTTGTCTCCAGAAGATCAGCTGCTGTTTCGATTTTCGTTGCCCAGGTTATTGTTGCTGTTGCCGGTGCCGCTGGGGAAATGGCTCGAGTGTCTGACAGCTGAATGCAGCCGACGTCGCTTTCTGTGCCGCAGCTTCCGGTTGACGATGCTGTTCCTAATATTAAGTGGTCGGCTCCTCCGCCAGACACTGCTGTAGTTGCTCTCACTGCTGTGTCCAAAAGTCTTCGTAGCGTCCTAGGGCTGAGTGGCTGTGGCTGGTACGCTGCGCAAACCGAAGAAATTTTGTTCCAGTTCGCGCCTTTTTGCGTGTCGGACCATGCGCTGGTTGTTGCTGAGCTTGACGCTGTCTCGCCGCAAAGAGCTTTGTCCTGAGTGTCGTCGTTGGCACAGAGGCATATCAGCTTGGTGCACACCGCTGCTTTGCCTGCTGCGCCGTGGCAGTCGGTTTCCCTCGAGTTTGACAGCTTGACATTGCAGTCCTTTGCGCTTAGGTCTGTCGTCTTCGCTGCGCCGTAGATCGCCTCGTATATTAGCCTCTGGACCGACGAGCCATCCTTGGGCAGAGCTGTTTTAAGTGCGTTATTGTAGCCTTGCCTTATATCTTGTGCTTGCTTGAGCAACAGCTGTATCTGCAGAGATGCAGATGTCGCCTCGCTTGTGCGGCGTTTGTTTTTTGGTATTGCGTAAATATCCTTGAGCTTGCCATTGTCATGCATAGAGATGTAGAGGTCCTGCCACCGTCCGTTGTAATCTTTACATTCCTCTTTCTCCCCTGGTGTCTGGCAATACGCACTGCCGTATTTTTTCTCCGCTGCTTTTGTCGGTAACTTCTCTTTGAATATAGAGTGCGCTAGATACATATTTATTCTTTCAAGTTCGTCTAGGGTTGTGGTTGGTATTTCCGTCGTGTCTACAGTTTCTAAGGTTGCTTTTGTCAGCGCTACGAGTTGACATAAGTTGTGGAGGTGCTTCTGATTCTTGTACTCTCCTGCTGTGGGATTCCCTTTATCTATTACGGAAAGCACTAGCAACGTCAGTAGCGCCACTATTGTTTCCGGGAACATGACTTTTATGCAGTGTCGGGTCTCGTCTTTGCTCGCTTCCGGTGATTCGCCTGCTGGCGCACTGTAAGGTACTACCGTTTGATTTTCTGTTGATTAATAGTCACTGAACAGTATAAGAGTGACATTTTTTCGAGTAAAACACTGGGTGTCTGTACGCTCAACAGCCCTTTTTGGCGACATACCTGTCATTTGTTTACGTTTGTGGGCTTCTTTTCTGTTTAAAGCCCAATTTAGAGATATTTAAAAACTGTAACTCATCCTCTTCATCGACCTATAAAAATTCACATCTATACTCAGGCACCACATCCCCATATCACCCAAAATCATTCAAAACTTTCTATATCTAAATTTAAAACCTTTATGGTTGTTACTCCGTTCTATTTTATACAGATTCATTTTTGTTTACAGCTCCTAAAAGAACAAAGTAACTGCGGGCTTTTTGGAGGTAGAGATTCATCTTCTGATTGTTTCATAGATCATTTGCCTTTGGTTTTCTCTTTGTTGTTTAATGTTTTGTAATTGCAGCTAAAAAAGTGTTTTCCTTGGTGTTTTTAATGTTAATTTTTTCTAGTTTTTTTAGTCTGCGACCATCTTTATATGGGGTACCATGTTGTTGATATATTTTAATGTTTATCTGGTATACCAATGCAGAATTGGCTAAGTTTTGCTGTTAATTCTCTCCACTTCATAGAGTGTATTCACCGCTTTATACTTGTTCTATTTTAAGACGTTTACTAGTCCTTATTTCTCATTTTCTGTACAACGCAATCCAGTAATAGTTCTTGTTTTAAACTGTTCCTCCATGTAATGTTATTTCTTTTGTCTAATATGTATGCCATCATTATTATAAATGATATCAGTTCGATAATACTTCACACTTACCCAATCTCTTATCCCTGATTATTTTAATTATTCACATCTGGACATTATTTTTTTTCAAAATTCTAAAAACCACAGTCTCAACCACAATTTGCGCAGTAGTATCTATTATGTTTTGAGCGATATGGCAGCAAAATGTTGCTGTAACACTATATTCTGTTTTAAAGTGTCGTATATCCAGTTGTTTCATCCCATTTTTCTCTACTTATTTCTCATACACTGCTTCTACAACTCTGCATAATGAAGGGGTAACTTCGTAGTCTGCACACTCCACTCCTGTTTTACTCATCGGCCCGGCAATCATATCTTTGTGTATAATGACGTCCAGAGTTATCATGTCGTCTTACACTTCAAACATTCTATTTTCATTTCTGCGTCTCCTTTACTATTATTCTTGTTCTTCAATTGTGCTTCCTCAATTCCTTTCAATAAGTCACTGACATTTTATCCTCGCTTTTTTTATTTTTTTACTTTCATTCTCATAACTATTATTTTCACTATTATTATTACTGCTCTTATTTTATTCGTATATACACTCTCACAACACTGTCCTATTATTATTATTATTGATATCATTATTATGTTAAGGTTCTTATTATAGTATTCGTATATACATACTCACACCAATTACTTACCAATATGTATAGTTGTTTTGTTATCAATAATATTATCTTTAGTATTTCTATCATAATCTTAACTAATATCCACAAAATGAACAAAATAATGCTTATTTTTCACACTATATTACTCTACTATTTTGCACGCATAGCGGACTGTAATACAACGATTTCATATTTTTGAGTTTTTCAATATTTACACACTTTCACCAAAAAGTGTTATAATATATCAAATTTTATCAAAATATCATATTTAAGTAATTTAAAGAAATTTTATAAATTTTATAAAATCATGCAAGAATCCTTGAATTCCTTAAAATGCTACCAAGCTCATAAAGACAGCAGCCGTCAGTGCGAATTGCTTGCTTGCTAGAATAGAGGATCTTTGCACTCTGTTCCATTCCATTTGCAATTTCCAGTGCACTCATCGGCACTTTTCTTACCAGAGCATTTCTCCTCTTTCTTCCCATCATTTCCTCCTTGGTTCTCTTTTTCTGCTTTTTCTGCTGCTTTTTCGCCTTCCTCACTAAAGCTGCACTTTTTGCCCTCGGCTCCATTTTCTTTGAAAACGCAACCCTTATCTTCTAGTTTTTTGCAGGTTTTTTCGTCGTCTTTTGCTGCATTGCAAGTGGTTTCTGTTTGTTGTTTTGGTAGTGCTCCACTTGTTTCAGTTGCTGTTTTTCGAGTTTTTGCGTGTGCTGCTATTTTAAGTGCCAGCTGCTCTGCTCGGTTTAGTTCGTTTTTTATTGTCTCTGTTTTTTGGTTATGTTTGCTGCGAGCTTCAATGTCGTCTGCTGCTGAGTTGAGCTGTGCTATCCATGCTATCTTGTCCAGGTTTGGTGCTCCACCTGTGGCGGTTCCTGCGAATTTTATGCAGGCGGCAGTTGTACTGCCGTCGCAGGTCGCGCCTGGTTGCCCGATGTAGCTGTCGCTGCCGACGCCATGCACTAGGGTGGTTAGCTGGTAGATTGCCTGCCGGATTCCTTGTCCTGTCAGTTTTTGAGCTGCTCGGATCGGACAGAAGTTTCTTATGGCCGTTACTGCTGTGGCCTTGGGTACCGCTGCCGAGTCCCATTTTACAGCCGCCGCTCTTTCGTTGCACAGCTTGTGTGTCCCTGCGCTGCTGGTCGCGCAGACGCACAGGATTGCACCTAGTAGTGATTTCGTTGCCGGGGCGGTCGTTCCGTCGTTGCAGCCGTTTTGCGGCGAAGACGCCGGCGCTGTGAAAGCTTTTGCTACATCGGTGTCTTCGGTCGGTATTTTGTTCTGGCCGTATATTGCCAGCCTTACTTTTTCTGTTATGGTCTTGTCGTCTTTTGGCGTTTCCACTGCTTTTTGTAGTTGCTTATAGGTCTCGAATGCTGCTTCCGCTAGCGCTGTTATTTCTGGCTTTATAGCTGCCAGTTGTGCGGCTCTAGCTTCGGCAATGCCAGTTGCCTTCCTTATTTCTGCGTTAGCTTCTGTACCTGCTGTCGCTTCAGCTGCTGTTGCCGATGTGTCCCATTTTTCTTTCCATTCGCCGGTGAGGTCCGGGACGGGTGCTTTTTTTACTAGCTTCTTGCCGTCCTCGCTTTTTTGCAAGAAAGTGTCGCGCCACGCTGTCTCAGATAGTGTCATGTTGAGGTTAAAGAGTGTTGTCGGTTTATCCGGCTTCGGCGGTATTGGTGGGTCTATAGTTATTTGCCCGTCGCCGAGTTGCAGAGCTGCGCAGAGCGTCGGGAATATGCCTGCGTTTACACCGTCGCTCGTCGCGGCGCCCGCTTGACGGCGGTGGCTAATTAGCAGCGCCATCATTATTGCAGCTAGCATGTATTCCATTTTAGTCTCTTTTTTGTGACGGTTCTAGCATTTGTGAAGTAGGCGTAAGGGTTGATAATGGTGAATGTAGTGGCTGGTTCGGGGGCACAGTTTTTGCGCAATATTTCTTTGTATGTGTCTCTGCAATCAGTACTAAGCTGTGTGTAATTGTTCTTGTCCTCTTGTATTACAGGCTGCTGTCGTTGCCGAGTTCTTGGTACACGTTTCTTCAGATATTTTTTCATGTTTGACCCCATTCCACACAAGGGCTACAGTTTAAACTATTCTTGTCTCACAGTTTCTATAATTTTTGAGCTTTCTACCAGCGGCGATCCTTCCTGCCGCCTGATCCTCTGTCATGGTCGTTGGTGAAGATTTTGCTTTTTTTCTTAGTTCTAACCTCTTTTTGATGCTGCATCATTTACAGTTTCTTTTCTTTAAACAACTCTTCCTCCTTACACTTTCTTCCACAACTGGTTTCATGTTCAAAATCTAATTTCTCACCAGATACTTCATAAACTTTAATTTTCCCCAATTCTTTAGTTTTGAATTGCCTTCCTTCCAACTCCTTATACCAAATATAACTTTTCACAATCAATTTTACTTTCCCTTCCCATGCAATTGGTTGACCTGGAAAATGAATGAATGGAGCTTCTTCAACTTCTCCAATTTCACCATTATATGGAATAGTAAAAAATCTCTTCTCATAATCCAATCCAATCATTCCTCTCAAAACAAATCTCTGCCCAACAGCTTCTTCC
>NW_027124099.1:6032-7516 GCF_001457755.1 Trypanosoma equiperdum
AACTAAGATAAGGTTTTCCACTAGGAGGTTATTTCAGTAAATGAGGTAGCTTCTTATCCTCCTCTTTTATGTGACAGACAAAAAAAGTAACATTTATGCACATGCTCTTTGTGGAGCTCGCCTCATTAAATTATCTTCACTGAAGCGCATAACATTATGATTTTGTCATGAATGAAATATTTCGCAGCATTCTGCTATCTATTTCCATCAGTTATCATAATATCCTCTTCACTTGCATTCGGTTTTTCTAAAAATTCTATAACCCATCTAAGACTCTTAACATGGCTATACAAACCTCCCATAGCAATTGTAATAATTTCAACATGGCTTAGTTTGGCACTCAATATTAGCCTACACTATCCTTGAGTTGCATGAGTTTGAATTACAACCACAAACACTCTTGGATTCTGTAGAACATTCTCTGTTACATTTGTTGTGTAATTTATTTTATCATATTGAAGAGTTGTTGAACTTAAGCACACGAAGTGTAATATCAGTGACAAAAGTAATAGCAAAGTTCTCAAGATAGAAAATACCGTTACCGAATACACCTTTGAAGTTTGAGAAAATGCTATGGAAAAAAATAAGAGCTTAACAAAGGAAGTTAGTTGACCTTGTAGGGTGTTCAGCTGAGAAAACTATGTTTACAGATATATATGAAATGCCTTTATATTATTATGATATAGTTGTTTAATGCTGTATGCTTAATATCTACAACCAACATTTGTGTATTTATTTGCGGGGTTGTTATAGAAATTAGTTTCAATTACAGTTTTTTCCGCGTAGTACACGCATTCAGCTGTTGCCGTTTATTTTGCACATAGCTTTTTTATCCATTGCTATGGCAATGGTAGTATATATGCACACTGTGCGCTTCAGACCTACTAAGAATATGACTAGTTTACTGTCATATAAACTCCAATTATCTGTTTTTATTGTAAGACTTCCATAACAATAGTTTCATGAGTTACCACTCCTAATGTTCTTGGTACAGTCATCTTTGCAATAGCAGCTATACATTTCTGTGTGAAATAAGGGGAACCACTGGCCCTTTTCTATATACTTTTTAAAAATTACTATTGTTCTGCCATTTAATCAGCTGTTTTATTCTGTGTTTTCTTAATTTTTTATATACCCTTGCCTCTTTTTGTGTGTAACATGTAAAGGCTTTATTTTGCATGTGCACTAGACTCTTTTTATCTACTTTACATCCCCCATTTCATCCAGTGTATAGTGATTCACATAATCATATTTTTGTTTGGCTCTGCGCATATTTTATTTACTTCATTTCATGCCCTTCTTTTAAAATTCCTCATGCTTTCCCACTTCCTCGCACTTATTTCTTTACTCACTCTCTTACTTTAATTTTACCACTTCTAATGTTTTAAGTGCTTATATTTTACCACTACATTCAAGTTTCATAATCACCAAATTAAAAAATTAGCATACCTTCACTCACAACACTTTCCTATTATTATCATTAT
>NW_027124099.1:7526-10050 GCF_001457755.1 Trypanosoma equiperdum
CATCATCGTAATAATAATTTATGCTTCTCTTACCATTATTATTAATTTTTTAAGTCTACTAATATACTCACGTAGTGCATATTCTTAATTGTTCACTTATTTGTACAGTTTTATCAAAAAGTATTAAAACATATCACGTGTTAGCATATTATCTTGAAATATCAAATATTCATAAAATTCTATAAAATTGAGAAAAAACCTCCGAATTCTTAAAACCTTTTCAAAAATAGCAACCTCATATAAGCTGCAGTAGTCAGTATATTTATTATTGATGAGAAAAGTGAAATTCTTGCAAGTTCTTCCATCCCATTTGCATCCATCTTTGCAGTCTCCTTGCTTTTTTTTCGGAACACTTTGAAGTTGCGTCGGCTGCTGTTGCAGCTTGTGCAGAATCTTTTTCGGATTTGCTTTCTTTATCATTATATTTTCACCCTGTGGTGTTGTTGCACTTCTCTTTTTCGGCTTCACCTTTGCAAACGTCTGTCACCCCTTGTGGTGGCTGCTGTGGCTTGTTTTCTGCTGTGGCATGGCGTCTATGAATTCTTGCAGTAAAGAAGGCCAGAGTGTGTGCGAAGTTTTTTTCTTTGGCGAGTTCGGAAATCAGCCCTGTGGCTTCTTGGTCCCCTATTTTTATTGCGGTGCTTCCTTCGCTTAGGGATTTTAGAAAGTTCTGTTCTAGGGCATCGTCTGTGCTTCCGTAAGGTTGCTTTAGAATGGCGAGTGTGTTGCCTTCGGTTATGTCCACTTATTTGTTTAGAGGTTGTTTTTCCAGTAAAATTGCCGTGGTTATTTGCATTTGAGGGTCTTTTCTTAGACTGGCAATCGTTTCTTTAGTGACTTGTTTTGGTGATTGGGTCTTGATGCCCCGTGCTTTACAGATCGTATAAGCGAGGCGGTCCTTGTTGACGTTGAGTGCCGTGGTGTCGTTTGGTTCCTCGCCGCAGCCGTCCCCTGTTTGGGGTTGTCGCTTGATGTCTTGCTCTTTCAGGTCGCTTTCCGCTGCTGTGGTGAAGCTGAGGACGGCGTTTAGCGCGTTCGATGCAGAGCTGTTTGTTTGGCCGCTTGTGCCGCAGTGTCCATCGTTTGTTTTTGCCCCGGTGGCTGTTGCCGGTTAGCCTTTTGCTTCTGCTTTGAGCGTTTGGCCTCGGCGGCCAAACAGTAAATCCTTTGTTACTTTGATGGCTACTTCTTTTTCGATTTCTGCCGCCGCATTTGCGAGGTTCTGTTTGTTTGCCAGCTCTGCCGTGCAGGCGCTGTTGTCGGCGATTTCGGCTGGCGTCGTTAACGTACACACTTGGGTCGCCATGCCGAACGTCCCAGCCGCGCTTGTTGATCCGCCGCCAGTGACCGTCTATACCGGTGCCGCTTCTGGGTTTACTGCCTGTAACATCTGCAGTTGGTGGGCCCTTCTGCGTATTGCTTCTGCTGCGTTTCTCAGGTGCTGCCCCTTCGTTTGCAGCGCAGTGGCAGCCGTTAGCGTCCGGCCTGTCACCAGTGCTGTTAATGCAGCATACGCTGCGTATTTGTGCCCTGGCCAGCTTGCAGCTGTCGCCAGCGAAAGCATCTGTTGGTCGTCAGTTAGTTTTTTAGGGTTTCTTCTGCTGCTGTTACCCTATTTTCCAACGCCGCCGCAATGTTAAGAATGTATTGGACCTCTGAACAAATGTCGGTGACAGCTTTTGCCGCGCTTTGTGCTGGACTAGTTCCTTGTACTGCCGTCGGCACCGCCAATAATATCATGAAGGCCGGTATGAATCTTACCACGTTGCGGTGTTGTTCGTTTACTGCTGCCATGTTTTGGTAAAAGGGTCTACAGTTTCCAGCTTTAAACGAGGTGTGATGAGGGGAGGTTTGATTTTGTTTCTAATTTGCTCTAACTTTTGTCTTATTCTGTTTTTGTATTTCAGCTTCATATTTGTTTACAAATTCAGACCTAGACGCACCCCCATTTTGCAAATTGCCGTTATCCTTTTCTCCATTTTACCAAAAATAACATGGCGTGGAGGTGAAAACCACGCCACAACCTTTCCGCTTAAAATTAAGAACTGCAACCACATTAAAAAACCACAGTTGCTGCCATCTGCACTTAAGCGTCTATCCATATCTGTGCTGGTTTTGGAGCGCAAATTCTTTTTCCTATATTTTATTTTGTGGTGTGCTCCGACTTTTGTCTCCGTATTAAATATGATCTTTCATTCTCTTTCATCTTTTATTACCTCTTCTGTTGATGATTTTTGACTTCTTTTTGCCTCTCCACTGAAAATTGTTCTTTTCACTATCTTCTTCATTATTATCTAAGTGTATGATGAAGCTCATTGTCATACTTGTTTTTAAAATTGAACATGTTACATCTCCTTCCATTTTTCCCTTTCTGTGTTTTCACTGATTATATTCCTCCTACTCTCCATACCGCTCGCTTAAATACCGTCATTTAACCTCCGCTGTCGTTTCAAATAATTCTATTTTTGCCTTTCGTACAGTAGCCACCACTACTCTTATTATAATATTAGTATACACACACTCA